>NW_026896007.1:0-191962 GCF_033153095.1 Gastrolobium bilobum
AGGGAATGATAACTGCCCAAGTAGTACTTCAACTTATGTCTGTCAACAAAGTAAGATCAACGTATACTATTTCGCTCAATGTTTTTTAATGATGTTTGACAAGAATATGTATTTTTTCTACCATCCTATGTTATATTTTTCACCAAGCCGTGTTTGCTACAAACACCAATTCACCCGATCAGCCTGTGTTAGACATATCTTCTGTCAACGAAGGTCGTTGTATAAATTAATTTCATTATTTTTTATTCTGAATTATAATTTTCTTTGTAATATGACTTTTTGCTCTTTGAATATATGTAGATTATTGGGACGTTGGGGATCCCACTTTCATCTGCACGCATTGTGGAGCAAGTATGTGGTATGAAGATAGACTTAAAAAAGACAGAAAGTCATGCACGCCTGAGTTCGGTTTGTGTTGCGGCAATGGAAAAGTTAAACTTCCTTCTTTCAAAATGGCTCCATATACATTGCTTCGACTGCACAATAATGAAGATATAAGGAGCCCTCATTTTTTACGATATATTCGAACGTACAACATGATTTTTGCCTTCACCTCCTTCGGTGCAAAAGTTGATAGATCCGTAAATGAAGGTTCTGGACCTTACTGTTTTCGAGTTGGAGGACAAGTTCATCATTTAATGGGCAGCCTTATTCCGCGTGATAACACGTCTCCAAAATTTGCTCAACTTTATATCAACAATACCGAGAATGAAATTGACAATAGATTGGATTTTCTAAGGCATTGCTCTTTGTTTATTTTCGCATTTTTTGTGCATTGAAGTGTATTATCTGTGTTATTATAGTTAGTTTACTAACGATTACATGTTATTGGTAATGCAGTCCCACAAACAATGAAGAGATCCTAGATCCCGGTATTGTGAGATCTTTAAAGGAAATGCTAGATGAGCACAACAGAATTACGCAATCTTTTCGGTATGCTAGAGACCGTTATAAGGAAGATGACTTCAATGGGGTGAAGTTGAGGCTTATTCGAAAGCGTGGTAGCGATGGAAGAGTTTATAATCCTCCCTCTGCATCTGAAGTTGCTGCTTTCATTGTAGGAGATATAGACAACGTCATGGGTGACAAAGACATCATTGTGGAGACACAAACCGGACTTTTGCAGCGCATTGATGTCAAGCATCCCCTATATCTTGGCTTACAATATCCTTTGTTATTTCCTTATGGAGAGGATGGTTATCGCGATGATGTCCAGCGTGCTTCCATTTCCAGTGGTAGGACAAACCCAAGATCAACGATTAGCATGAAAGAATTCTTTTCGTTTAGGCTTCAAATGATATCAGGGGAGTCCCAAATTCTTCTTCACTCCAGAAAACTATTCCAGCAATTCCTGGTTGATGCTTATACTATGGTTGAGTATGACCGTCTTATTTTCATTCGCCATAATCAAAATCAACTAAGGGTAGAGTTGTACAAAAATATAATACATGCATCGGATAAAGGGGAGGATGCGGCTGTTAAAACTAGAAAGCATATTATTCTTCCTTCTTCATTCACAGGCGGACCTAGATATATGGCTGAGAATTGTAAGGATGCTTTTGCAATCTGCCGTTGGGCTGGATATCCTCATCTTTTTATAACAATTACCTGCAATTCTAAGTGGTTAGAAATTACACGGTTTCTTAGGGCCAGGAACTTAAACGCTGAAGATCGACCTGATATTCTTTGCAGAGTTTTCAAGTTCAAGTTAGACCAATTGCTCCATGATTTAAAAAAGAACATGTTCTTGGCAGAGTTAATGCATGTAAATATATGGGCAAAATCAATTTTTACAACTTTACTGGAACCCACAAATGCTCTATATGTATTATTGTCTTCTAATCCAGCCTTTGATCGTTTATTGAACTGTAACAGATGTTTGTATAATTGAATTTCAAAAACGTGGACTCCCTCATGCTGTTGTTCTTGCACCCTTCTAACAAGCCCAACAGTGGACTTGATATTGATAGATTGATTTCAGCAGAGATTCCTAACAAGGAAACCCATCCTTCTCTCTTTCTTACTGTCACAAGTTACATGATGCATGGTCCCTGTGGTGCTAACAATTACAAGTCACCTTGCATGAAGGAGGGAAAGTGTACAAAGAAATTTCCAAAGGGTTTTTGTTCTCGTACGATTATTGATGATGACAGATTCCCTCATTATAAGAGAAGAGATAATGGGAGGGTTGCGAAGAAAAATGGTGTTGAACTTGATAATCGTTTTGTTGTGCCTTATAATGCAAAACTCCTTTTAAAGTACCAGGCTCATATTAATGTGGAATATACCTGTCAGACCAGTGCTATTAAATATCTTTTTAAATACATTTATAAAGGAAATGATAGAGTTACTGCTGCTATACATCATTCAGATGATGAAATTAAAATGTTTTATGATTGTAGGTACTGAAATTAATCTCCATTAGCTTTTGAATTACTGTGCATGTATTACTTTTTATACTAGACTCCATTTAACATAATTATTTATTTATGATAGGTATGTATCCGCATGTGAAGCTGCTTGGAGAATATTTGGATTTGAAATTCATTACAGAAACCCCCCTGTGATGAGATTGCCATTTCACTTACCCAATGAAAAGACCGTTGTTTTTCATGATACTGCATCAATATCCGAAGTAAAGACAAGGGAGGAGTTTAGACAATCAATTTTTGAGAGTTGGATGGATGCAAATAAAAAATTTCTAGAAGGTAGGCATCTTACTTATGCTGAATATCCAACTCATTTTGTTTATAATGTAAATAGTCAAGAATGGCATCCTAGAAAAAAAAGGATTCTCAATTGGAAGAATAAATCGTTTTTCTGCAAATAGTGGAGAAGATTCCTATCTTCGAGTGCTTCTTAATTTTAAAAAGGGTTGCACAAGTTACGAGGACCTGAGAACTATCAATGGGGTGATGTTTCCAACATTTAAAAATGCTTGCTATTCTCTTGGACTTTTGGATGATGACAATGAATACATTGATGCAATTAAGGAGGCAAGTTCTTGGCAGTCAGCTTCTTATCTTAGACGTCTTTTTGCTCTGTTGTTGTTCGGTAACTCAATGAATAGACCTGAAAATGTTTGGGGGAAGTGTTGGCAATTTCACTTTGACGATGTTCTTTATCGACATAGAACAACAGTAGGACATCCAGGTATTCATTATGAACATATCGTATGGATTATAATTTTTTTTATCATTATTTTTTTCTGTTGAATATACCGCTTTTGTGGTAAAAATAATGTACCATGAGTCCTGTTAGAATTGTACTTTCAATTGTCATTTTTTCATTGTTTTCCATGTTTCTACAGATGCAAATCTTACTGAAGAACAAATAAAAAACACAACACTTGCTGAAATTGATAAAGTGCTACAGAGTAATGGAAAATGCCTTTTTGATTACCCTTCAATGCCTTGCATCACTGGTGCATCTTTGCTTGATATGCACAATCTCTTAGTGCTTGATGAATTACTGTATGACAGATTGTTTTTGGTTGAAGAACATAAAAGACTAATGAGTTCCCTTACAGATGAGCAAAAAGTTGTCTATGACAAGATAATTTCAGCAGTTTCAGTGGGTACAGGTGGATTCTTTTTCTATACGGCTTTGGTGGTACAGGAAAAACATTTATTTGGAATGCATCCATTAGATCAAAAGGCGAAATTATACTTAATGTTGCTTCTAGCGGGATTGCATCACTTTTGCTTCCTGGAGGCCGGACAACACACTCTAGATTTCGTATTCCAATTCAGATCACTGAGGCTTCAACCTGTAATATACGGAAGGATTCTAATATTGCCGAATTGCTGGCGAAAACAAAGCTAATCATCTGGGATGAAGCTCCAATGGTACACGGATTTTTCTTTAAGGCTCTAGACAAAACACTTAGAGATGTTCTTAGATTTTCTGATTCAACTTGTGTTGATAAATCATTTGGTGGGAAAGTTGTTGTTCTTGGGGGTGACTTCAGGCAAATCTTACCTGTTGCTCCTCATGGAAGCAGACTAGATATAGTCCATGCAACCATTAATTCTTCTTGTCTTTGGTCTCATTGTCATTTATTAACTTTGACCAAGAACATGCGGCTTAGTTCTGGAAGTGACATTCACAATTTAATGGAAATAAAGGAATTTTCTGATTGGCTTCTTAAAGTCAGGGATGGTGTTCTTGGAGATGATGTGGATGGAGAATCTATTATAACAATTCCAGATGAATTATTGATTAAAAAATCACTGAATCCACTTTCAGATTTGATGGATTTTGTGTACCCTGATATCTTGGATCATATTTTAGAACCCACATTCTTTAAAAAACGTGCCATTCTGACTCCAAAATTGGCATATGTTTCTATTTTAAATGAGAACTTAATGTCTTTGATTCCAGGTGACGAAAGAATATATTTAAGTTCAGATAATATTTTGAAGCAAGACGGTAATTCTTCCCTTGAGGATGATGATTCTCACCTGAGATCTTAAATACCTTCTCCTGTTCTGGGCTTCCGGATCATAAATTAATTTTGAAGGTCAAAGTTCCAGTCATGCTATTAAGAAATATTGACCAATCAAGAGATTTATGCAATGGAACAAGATTGCTTATTACAAGATTAGGCAATCATGTGGTTGAGGCAACTGTTCTTACAGGAAGCAATATAGGAGAAAATGTGTTAATCCCTAGAATGACAATGAGCTCCTCAAGTCATTCTTTTCTTGTAAATTTCCAAAGAAGACAATTTCTCATCGTCGTTTCGTTTGCCATGATAATCAATAAGAGTCAAGGACAATCGCTTTCTCATGTTGGAATTTATCCACCCAGGTCAGTCTTTAGTCATGGGCAATTATATGTGGCACTATCCCAAGTAAAGAGCAAAAAGGGATTGAAGATTTTGATAGTTGATGATGATGGTTGTGTAACAAACAGTATCTTTAACATAGTCTACAAAGAAGTATTTCAGAGATTACTGTAATTTATATTGCTTCAGTCGATTGGATATAACGTTGCTCTTTGGTACAGGTAAAATCTGCATTCCTTAGGTTATATTTTTTTCAAATGTTGATTAGCGTTGGATTTTGATTTTTTTTATACTGTATTTTTGAAATATGATTCTGAAATTCAAAAGCAAAAAACCACATTGAATAATACTTCTGACAATTACCTATTCAGTTCTTCTGTTCTTTATCCGCTAAATCATATGTTATGCTAACATATACTGTTTTTATTTCTTTTATAGTTAGCAGGCTGATGTCAGAGATATTTTGCTTTGCTGGAACACCAAATTGTATCATGTTATTTGTGAATTATTAATTGTGAGCAGTTTTGACATTATGACATTTAAATTGTTTTTACATTGACATTATTTTATTTATCACTTTTGCAATTGGACGTGAAGGTTACTCGATACAATTAAACGTTTCATCCTACAAAATTTTATTTTACTTTTTTATCTTTCTGAATGCTACAGCCTTTTCAAGTTAAAAATTATAACAATACAATTATTTTTTATTATGATATTATTATTAAGAGTTTCATATCAAGATCAACGTGTGGATTTACCAGTAAGAAAACACACCAACGACGGCGACAACGATTTTGTTCTTTTTCCCCCGGGCATCACACGGGTAATTCACTAGTTATATCTAAAATGTTATTTTTTTTTAATTGAGGATAAAAATAATGCAATAAGTATGTATTTTAATTCATCGTCAACATACAATTATTTGATTTGTGAATAAACAAAGAGTTTTTTTTTGAAAATATTCCAATCGGTTCATTGCTTCGCAACTAATTCAATTTTGGACGAGTTCAGGATTAAGACTTTAAACTCCTTTCAATTCAAAGGTAGTACTGAGAAGATTTGAACACATGCTCTCACCTCAGAATAAACATAGAGTTGCGCAAATTAATCACTGCATAGTTTTTTCTTCGCGGTTTTAAATTAGTATATGTTAAACGACGGAAAAGTATCTCGTGAAAACATGGAAAAGTAATTTTCTTCCTACTTTAATCTTCTTCTCTCTTTTTTTGGTACATTACTTTATTCTTCTTAACCTATAACTCAAGTAGTTACAGTATGCAATGATTCTTGTTAGGAACGTGATATACTCAGGGTGAATTCAGTGTTATAAAAATATTTACAATTTTTTTTCACGAAATAATTATAATTTTTGCAAACTTTGATGTATAAAAATATCATTTAAGATGGTAAACAGCTTATGATACATTAATGATCACAATTATACAAATAATTCTGGTACAGATAGATATTAAAGAATTAATTAAGGTGCTATAATTTAAAGATTACGGGAAGAGAAAATTGTTTTATCAATTCCATTTCGTCTACAAATCACTTGTCACCTACATTCAATCTTAGAGCTTTTCACCCCAAATGTATTCACTATTTGTCAAGTTTTAATAGGTACTTAAATGAACCACTACAACCTCCAAATTTTCAATTAAATATAAATCTTACCATCTTCATTAAGCTTGTGGGTGTTTAACAACTATACACCAATTTCGGTGTTACTAACCTCAATCATGAGATTATAGTGTAGAAGCGTTTAGAAAATTAATTTACACCCTCAAAGTGTAAATGTATAACTTGAACCAATATGAGTATATAAAATTTGAGCTTTATGTTTATTATGTTACGGGAAAAAGAAAGTCCCTCATGTTACACATAACGACACCGTTTTACTCTTTTTATAGAATCCCTTTATTTTTCCTTTCTTCTTCCTACGGAAGACGAACTCACATTCACCACTATTTCGCTCCACCATGGTCGCGCTCTACAACCACCGCTCCACCACCAAAATCCCAATGTAAGTTCATCACTGAATCTTATTTTTCTATTGGGTGTCTTGCATTAAAAGAGTTGAGGATGAAATAAACTTATTTTCTTAGGTTTTATGAAGCACAACCTCTAGATTCAGGAACTCATTTTGTGGTTAGTATCACCATTACCATTTTGTATTTGGCTTTCCAACTCTCATCAGAATTATACCTTGTGTACTCTTTTTTAGGCACTTTGCATGCTTAAATAAAAATTATATACCAGCTTCGATATGCTGAGCCTTCCTTGAGCACTTTACTCTTTCAACATTAAATATGTGTTTAAACTTGTCAACACTCCTTTAGCTGCTCATTTTAGATTGAGACCAATGCATGGTGATGAAGCTGGTTACATGCATAAGGTGCCATATTCTAATGCTATAGGAAGTCTTATGTATGCTATGCTAAGCACTAGACCTGATATTGCTTATAGTGTTAGTGTCGTGAGTAGATTCATGTCTAATCCAAATAAGGAACATTGAAGTGTAGTAAAATAGATATTTAGGTATCTAAATAGATGCTGCAATAACTGTTTGAATTTTACTGCTAGTGAATCTAATGAATTTTCTTTTAAGGGATAATTTGATGCAGATCTTGATAAGAGGAGATCTCTAACGGGGTATGTGTTCACGGTGGGTGAAAATATGGTTAGCTGGAAGTCTAACCTCCAACACGTGGTAGCACTCTCCACCACTGAATATGTATACATGGCCTTAATAGAAGCCATTAAGGAAGCCTTGTGGCTTAAGGGTATAGTTTCTAACTGGGACTAGGAGAAGGTATTCCAAAGGTATATTGTTACTCACAAAGTGATATACACTTATCCAAAAATAATGCCTTTCACGAAAGGACAAAACACATAGATATTAGGTTGCACTTTATTAGAGAAATTATCTCTAATAAGCAGGTGGAGGTGGAGAAGATCTCAACTCTTGTGTTGTTAGGGTCTCTTTTCAAGAAATCCATCTCTGATTTCTAACCCTTGTTCTTGCATGATCTTTGGTTCCTGGTTGTTTTGGAAGGTATTTTCTTATGATTTAAGGTGGAGGCAGCTTACAGGAAAGAGTGGTGGTTGGTGATAGCTTGGATACTACTTTTGTTCGAGGCATCTCATTTTCTTGGAGCTATCACGGGTTTGGCCATCAACCGGTGTTGTTTTGGTGTGCGCTTTCTTTGGTGTAGCTGTGTTGTTCTTACATGTATCTGTTGATCTTGAACTAGGTTTGAGGGTTAGGGTTCTGTCATTTGCGGCTTCTTTGGTTGAGTTGCAATTGGTTGTTTCTTGACTAGTTGTGTATACTGTTTGAACTCTTATTCTATTATAGTGCAAGTGCCAGAGAGTTTAATCCCTGATTCATCTTTGATGTAGAAACTTGGTAACACAAGTTTCTGAACAAGTAAAAATCGTGTGCGTCTCTTTTTCTTCTTCTCAATCTTTTAATTTCTGCATGTTATATTATACAACAAGAAGTTTAATATATGATTAGGAGTAAAGAAAAAGTAAGTAGATAGGTAGTATATGATAAGGCCTCTTCTCTTTAGTAGCCTAAAGTAATATATATATATATATATATATATATATATATATATAATGTATATGCTTAATTTGATATTAATGTATTAAAAACTATCTTTTTGTATATTTTAAATATATCATATCATGAGCTTTCTTTTCCCTCTCTATTAAGTGGAAAATAATAAAACTGACGGATTTAGAACTTGCAACACAGATGTAAATAAAATAAAAAATGTATTCTTATTTGGTCAAAAATTAGGGGAAGGGGAGGGCTCAAATGGTTGTTGGTGATGCATAATACGTACTAATCATTGGCAAGATCGACGTTATATTTATGACTCCCTTATTATTAGAACAAATTATTCTTCTTTATCATTGACTCTTTAGTAGGGGTGTAAATGGCAGCTTGGCCTGACCTACAAACTGACCTGACCTTTTTGAAAATTAATTTAGGTTTAGGCTTGTGGAAAAGACTATTTAACAAATAGGCTATAGGCCAATTGTGAAAAGTTTGGCCTACAAGAAAGTAGGCTGGCCTATTAAATTTTTTAAATAAAATAATATATTTATCTTAACTATTATTTATTTATCCTAAGTCCCAACTCCCAACCCTAGTTCCTTATCTTGTGCACCACTTCTCAATTCTCACTCTCTTCTCTCACCGTCGTTTTTGTTCTTTGCGCCGCTTCTCAGTTCTCACCCTAATTCCTTCCCTAGAGCACCAACTTGTTCGTTGGAAATTCTAGATAGAAAGAAGAGAATTTTAGGCCATGTTCTCACCCTAATTTATGGTTTCATATGGGCTTATTGGTTTCATATTGTTCTTATCAATATATCATAATTGGTAGGCCTTGAAGGTCTATAGGCCATGTTAGGCTTTTTATTTTTAACAGTAGACTAAGCCTGGCCTATAAACCAAAACTTTAATAAGCTAATAGGCCAAATAGGCTCAACATATATTTTGCGTAGGCCTAGGCCATGAAGGCCAAAGTCTGGCCTAGCATAGTCCATTTACACCCCTACTCTTTAGGATATAAATATGAAAATGATTCCTACTAAAAATTATATATAGAAATGATATTGCTTACACAAATCTCTCGAAGACCGATCTAAGGTAGATGGTAATGTCTTACTTTTGGATCTGGATACTCTCACGTGAAAAAAAATATTACATAGTCATATAGAAAATTATAATCATAAAAAAGTGGATAAATGGTAATAAAAGAAGAGAGAAAAATAAATATTGAATAGGTAGATACAAAATCATAATCGTTAATTTACCTTTGTATGATTATGATCTTCTTACATGATCATGCGATTTTTTTTTCTCATAAGAGGATCCATTTCCCTTATTTTTTTTTAAAAAAAGACATTTGTATACATTATTTTTATAATTTTGATGTGAAAGTCAAGGATCTGCCCAAGGATGCTTCTCGAATCATCAAACTTTCAATTTTATAGTTCAAAATAATTATTTTTAACCACTACCCACGTCCATTAAATAATGACTTATTTGTTTTTGTAAATCACAATGTCTTACTTTAATCAGTAAGAGTTGGAGAGTGAAAATGTTAGTATTATGTTTTGGAGTTTTATTAGATTATATTGGTCTCGTTGTATTGGGTTTTGGTTGACTTGGAAGGTATTAATCGGGTTGGAATAATTTGGCCCGATGCTATAAGTATGTTAGTTTTATGTTTTTGCATTAATTTTATATGAAAAAATTTGTTAATTTATACTTTACTTTATGTTTATTTTCACCTTTTTATTAGTGGGGTAGATAATAAGTATTTTTTTTCTTTACTTTAAAAATAGATTATATTCAAAATTACACACACAAAAGAAAAATTGTGAAAGACAACTAGACAAGAAAAAAAGGAAAGCTATTCTTATGTTATCTTGCAAATAAAATCATATAGTATATTATACATACTCTTTCATCTAATTCCGTGCTACAAAATTTGGCAACATAATCGACTGATGCATAAAAAATATATATGCCTTTTTTAATTATCTTATTTTTAAACCTTTATGCGAATTGAACAGCGAAGACTTCAAAGAAACTAGATGATCACTCCAACAGCAAATGGGCTGAGCTTAATCACATACCGTAGAAGATAGAGGATGTTAATGAAGAAATTGAAGAGATTATGTTGTCTGCGAGATGCTTGGAGTCTAAGAATTAGGCAAGATATTATATTGCGTTTCAAGATGATTGTCTTCACTAGGTTGTATGCAAGCGATTAGGGATACTTGCAAAGGCACTCCGATGCCCAAGTCATTTTTTATATCCAATGAGGTTCAAGTATTTAAGGAAAGATATCATACCTGGATTAATGACCTCTGTATTTATAGTTCCTGAGCGCCATGTTTATTACCATCCTTCATGAGGCGGTGTTCTGGTTGATTGGTGCATAAGGATGGCCTCTTTCAGGCTATTTCTTTATGGGTAAACCTATGTTTAAAGTAGACTTTGTCGTCCATAGCAGCAAGCTGGAGCTGCCAACCCTTCACTGGTTTCTGATGATGGCCAATTTGCTTGAACTGTTGATTTCGACAATGATGATTCCTTCCAAGTTAAGTTATGTATGCTTGGTGATCAAGTATGTAGCGAGATCCATATTCCTAGTGTGAGATGATTTGTCGGGCCAAATAATGTCGCATGGGTATGATGGGCCTTTTAGGCTTTGTTTGGAATGAGCCTCTGCAATAGGTCCGGATCACCAGAGAACGCTAAGTTTTTTGTTCGCAATATAATCGTTTAATATGACCACAGTGAGATAGTGATTATAGATTTATAGCCGCACAGTGTAGTTGAGTCATTTGACTAATTTGCTGGCGGGTTTCTATTTTCTTTTTCTTTGTCAATGCTCCACAAAACTTCATCTTTGCCACAATTCTTATGGAGCACAAGAAGTTTAATTATCCATTAATTCAATGAGGCCCCATCCTTATGTTGCAATAATTCAGAAGATCAAGCGAACAATGTTGCTTAACATACAGAACTACAAAAGTACTAATCATGAAGCCTCTAGAAACCAGAATCTGTTTCTGAGTTTCTCTGCTTTTTTCGGGGTGCAACTGTGCAACGAGTGACCCTACTTTCAAGTTTTGGCACACACTATATGTCGAAGGGTCTCTGACTAAAATCCTGTTTCTCGAATATCTTAACAAAAATTATTTTTAATATAAAGATTTTATTTTGTGTTAAAAAATTTGCTAGACATCGGAAAAGAAAACCCGAGTAGCCACCTTTAGCTTTGATGTATCCTATAATGTTCTACTCCTAATAAGATACGAAACCCTCCACTAAGAAAAATTCTGAGTTTCTGACATGCGTGTGATGACTTTCTTGCGAACTTAAGCCTCTCTCATGAGTTAGGAATACTTATACACGATGCAATTGGAATTTTCAGTCCCTGTAATGATTCTCTGTACATGTACTTTAGATTTTACATTTAGTGATGGTCTTTTTTAATAATTTGATGAGTCCTTTATTAGTCTTCTCACATTAATGATTATTTATTTGCTTCTTCTTTTTTTGTCATGAATGTGTACTAAATCTGTTGATCTTATTTTCTGGTTCATCCTGATATTGATCGGTGCCTATGACACTGTCTATTTCTACTAGTGTCCATATCTACTTGTGTTTGCATTCTTGCAAATTTGGACAGGATACTGAAATGGAGACTGAAGTTTTATCTAAAATTTGGCATTATATTTTTTAAAAAATTTCAAGCTTAAATTAAATGCTATTTAAAAGTTTTGGTAGCATTTCATCACTTTACCAAAGGGCATAGAATGACAAGTGTAAGAACAATTAACATTCAACCTATGACCTGTTGGAATGGTCCATATGTGTTGGTGGTTGTTGGAATCAAGTGTCGATTTCACTTTGAAAAGTTTGTACTGTATAGCAGAACTCCTCCCCTTATAAGGTATTTTGATTCTTTCCAAAAGAAGAGTCAAACTTACTTTTAACTTTTTTGAATAGATACAGATACAAAAGAATGGGTTTCGCATCATTTTTGCAAGTGGCTTATTCATGACATGAAGGTCCACTGGTCACATCCAACATGTCCTTATGCTAGGATAATGAGCCATAGAGCATGCTAGAAGAGATGAAGATTCATGCATGGGGGAGACACAACCAAACACCAATCTTGTAGGAGCGATGAGGATTCAATCATTTCCTTAAGGGTGTGTTTGGTACAAGAGAAATTTTTTGGTGATCGGAAATCATGATTAATAAAAATTCAGTAGAAATTGAGTTTACTTGGAATCTTACGAAAGATGTGTTTGGTTCGCTAAAATATTATCGGGAATATTGGGTAAAAATTACTGATTCCATATTTGGTTTAGAACGAAATATGTCTTGGAATATGAAATTATTTTACAAAAATAACCCCAAACTATTTTTACTTTTGTAATTGATAGATTGGGTCTAGATTTTTATGTGTATTGGGGTATTTTTGTCTCAAAATTTATTGTTGTGCTTTCCCTTTACTTGGTATTCTGATTGGTATTCTGAATTACCATATTATTTTTGGTAATCTGAATAGTGACTTTTCTTTATAAATCAAATTACTGGTAATCCTTGGATATCCGGGAATCGTAATTTATTCCTTCTACCAAATGTGGTAATTACATTTACCAAAGAAGGATTACCGGTAATCCTCTCCAAAAACTTGAACCAAACACCCCCTAAGGGCGAATCAAAGGAGACCCCTTAAAAGTATACAACAACTAACAACGGTAGAGTTTGAGTATTGAGGGGTTCACTGTGTCTCTATCTAAACTAATTTAAACATGTTTTGTTTCGGGTGAAAATCACATTTGCTGCTCGTGAGATGGGTTTACAACCCAGCTTGTTTGGATAATTTATGGGCAGGAAAGAAAAATCAAATCAAGGGTGAGTAAAATTGATTTTAAGAGATGTGAAAATTTTTATGTTTTGTGAGTTGAGTCAATTCCTCTAAAATAATCACTTTTAAACTCCAAACAGATCAATTTTAACAATTTTTTCAATGTTAATTTTTTAACACACCCACGTGCAAATATTATTTGGATTTGAAGCGTGGATAATATATATATTTATAATTTAAATTTTTTAGTTAAAGAATGTGGTGATATAAAGATCAAATTCTAATTTACTTGATCATATAAGCTTTGATATTATATCACAAACCAAAATGAAATTTAGATATAATATAAATGATATAACAAAATTATTAATATACATTTACTGAACAGTTAAAAAAAAATTGGATAAATTTCAATATCTTCTGAAGGAGACAATTCTATTCGAGTCGGGAATATCCACATCATAGTGGGACTAGCTCTCTCTCAAAAAAAATTGCATTCACAAGGACAAAATAATTTAAAATTTTAAAAATCTTGATTTGTGACATGATGTCAAATCTCTTATAACCAAGTTATTTTCAGCATAAAATAGATGAGTTTATGTATTATTAGGGGTGTGCAAAATAACCCAAAAACTGAACCGAACCATGAACCGAACTGTCCTTAAAAAATAACTGGTTTTTAAAAATCAGTTCATGAACCGAACCGGTTTTTAAGAACCAGTTCATGTACCGAACCGGTTTTAGAACCAGTTTAAGAACCGAACCATTTTGAACCGAACCGAACTGTTTCTGAACCGAACCGAACTGAACCGTTTTCAAACCGAACCAAATTCATTTTTATAACTTTATTTTTAATTTTTCTTTTCTTTTCAAAAGAGGGTCGGCCTGAACCGGTTCCGAACTGAACCGTTCCCAACCGAACCACTTCCGAACCGAACCATTTAAACCAATTCGATTCGATTTTTAAAAAAATCTGATTCGGTTCGACATATGCACATCCCTATGTATTATGCATGCTTAAAATTTGGGTTCAAAAACTTGTAAAGTGTGCATTCAACCATCGCCCCGCTATTAGATGTAGGTAAAGCATCTAACACATTGCAATTATATATTTTGTATGTTACATTGTCATTTAGAGGAAATTCTATATTGATATTTTTATTGTTCATTTACTTGAAGGGGAGGGTTATATTTACAAATTTTTTGTTTATAAACTCTTACAAACTACACTATGTACTTCCCAAAGTACATTAGGTTACATTTTGTACTTCCGAGAGTACATGGTGTAATTTGCAAAAAATTATATAAAAAAATTGTAAACGGATCTTTCCTCATATAATCCTCCCCTATATGGGGAAGGATCCGTTTATAAATTTTTGCAAATTACACTATATACTCCCGGAAGTATATAGTGTAATTTAGTGTACTTCTGGGAGTACATAATGTAGTTTGTAAACAAAAGTTTGAAAATATAACCCTCGTGTATATATATATATATATATATATATATGGAAATGATTCGTTTACAAAAAAAATTTACAAATTTTTGCAAATTACTCTATATTCTTTCGGAAGTATATAGTGTAACCTAGTATACTTCCGAGAGTACATAGTGTAGTTTGTAAACAAAAAATTTGTAAATATAACCCTCTCCATATATATATATATTATTTTTTATAAATTGAACAAAATTAAGTACACTTCACATAATTTTTTTAATAAAAAGATTTATAACATATTTTATGAATACTGTAGATATTTTATCGATATACTTTTTAATGATGTAAATTACTTGCAAGGGTAAAAAATTACTTTTTTGCATATTAGATTGTGATTTTTTTTTATAATAAAAAAAATTACGTATACTTCACATAACTTTTTAAGTAAAAACAAATTTTATAATATATTTGTATGAATGCTGAAAATATTTTAATGATATGCTTTTTAATGATGTATGAAATGATATATGACTGTAGTAAACGGTGAAACTTTAGCCTTGTGCGCCGGAAAGTTTTCTTCAAATGATTTACTAATTAAGTGCGATATGAAAACGAAACAACTATGCTGAATTTTATTTTTTATTTTTTAATGAAGGTAGTTAGAATCGACTTTTAAATTATTGTTTTTTTTTTTTTTTTTGTAGATGACTTTTAAATTATTGTATCACAGACTCTGTATTATTGCATCATAAAGTTTTATTCAGATGATTTAAAGTGCCGTATGAAAAATGTTTTGCTAAGTGCGTGCCGTATTAAAAATGTATTTCAAGATTATGAGAGGTGGCATGTCTTCTCAAAGGAAACAATATAACGAAAGGTAAATGCTTGACTTTTAAGGTTTATTTATTATGATGAAAAGTTGACTTGATATTTTGATTGCTTATAGAGGATACGATAGTCACAACTTGTTACCACCACACACACGTGGATTAATTATGTTTTAATCAACCAAGTTAGTTGACCCAATAACTCAAATTTAGTATGTTAGCGTAAATCTAAATATTTCAAAAGACACTTCATGGTGAGTCATAGAGTCTCACCACATAGGATCTCCTTTGTCTTCTTCATAACACTCATTATACATTGATAATTAGTGCGAGATGCCTTGTCTCAGAGACAAGGCCAGACTATAGTACTAGTGGCACAACTCTGTCTTTCACTTTTCTTATTCTCTTTTTCATGCTTAGGGAGTCAATTTCTACCTATAAATACCTTATTCTCCATTGAAGGGGCATCATGTTCATTTCACTTGTATGAGCTGTTACTGTGTTGACATTACTTATAGCCATTACACACTCTCTCCTTTGAATTATAGCACATTGGGAATCTCTAGTAGAGCCTGTTATTACCATATTAATTGCTGCTAAGAGGACCCTTAGATCAACATATTATTATATCCCTTGAGGGATACATCTATATATGGCTCTACAAACACAAACAATTCAAATTAACAAGGGGTTGTTCTAGGTTAATCAATGATCTCCTGTTCCAATCCTTAAAAATGCAGCCTTGCTAAAATACATCAGGAATGGTGATTCTACGCAAATGCTCTTATGTCCACCCCACAAAATAAAAAAGAACAAGTTCAGTTTCGACTTTAAAGCTTAGGAATCAATTTAAACAACCTTACCGTAGTGGAAAAAAAGATTTATCTTGAGTGAATATTAAATTGAGTATTATTATAAATAGTGTATTTTTTTTTTTTAATAAACTACATGTATCCTCTATCGGAAGCAATCCTGTTCGAGGCGGATTCATAATTGAAGTTTTAATCTCCTCTCAAAGATGATAATGAGAAAGATCAAAAACATGCTCCCAAAATTAGTGTATAAATTGAATAGAAGAAATTCTCCAAAAAAAAATTTGAATAGAAGAAGCATTATAAATTTATAGCCGATGAAATGATTAAAACCGAGTAATAGCACAATAAATCCGAAGTTTTGATGTCGAGTTTCATTTTTATGAAAGAAAATTTGTTCCAATGAGGTTGACATAACTGGTAGAATCTTCCGTCCATATTAATCGTGATTTGAGTTTAATTTTTAATTTTTTTTCTTTGATAGGTGATATATAATCTCAGTTTAGGTCCTCCATGAGGTTGGTACCTTGTATGGAACCTATCTCCCCTAATCTTAGCTTTTGTATAAAAAAATTAACCAGTGGTTTTATACAAATCTCATGGCAATTATCAAGTAGGTAGCTAGGGTTGCACTTTTTCTTTCTTCACAATTTACGCAATATATTGGTAATGCATGGACAAGATTTTGACAATCTGGAAAACAATTTTCCTTTCACCAGACGATAACTCGTCTATGTGATCAGTCTATAGATACTGTGGCAGCCCTACCGTCTTTGTCTCATTTAGTCATTTATAACCGTCATTACAACAAGCTTTGAATAAATAACACCCTTGTTTGTTTGCAGCTTGTCCCAAACGGAGTCGTATAATGAAACATCTATTTTTAAAGCTCTACGAATGGTTGAATGGCCAGAATAATTCGGAGCGAGGAAAAAAAAAAAAGAAAAAAAAAAAAAGGAAAGATGAGTTTCACACGATAGGGGAACCCCACGGATAAATGAGACCAAATTTATTTATTTATTTTAATTTGACTGTCCGAGAAACACGGCAGTGTGTACAATTTTAGCAAATAACCCTATTTAAAAGAGAGTATAATCATATTCCTTAAAAAAAAAAAAAAAACAATAAATGTCAATCTTCATGAAGGATTGGCATTTGATGGACGAGAGAAATATTTACCAAAAGGTGGTTACTTGGTATGATTTGTGAAAAAATATTATGTGATTACAACATCTTATTCGGTAGTGGAAGTGAGCTTTGGACCTTAATCAACTCAGAATGGGGTCTTAGGACCTAATCCGGAAAAAAAAATTGTAAAAATACTCAACTTGTGCACAAACACAGCTGTCCTAACCATTTTGCACAAGAAATCTCGCAGCATTCTAGGGAGGCTGTGATTGTGTGACCAAATGTTGATTGTTGAATATTCCGAAAAATATATGTAACGTAATATAGTGTTTTTCTAATGCGTCTACAAGATAACAAAGTTCAGAAAGATAGATATTCCCGAACCCAAGAAGCATAATGCAATAAATTTTCTTATAGATTGGCACACTTGTTAAGGATTTGGTCCATATCTCGTAAGGCCATGGTTTCAAATCTAGTTGGTCGATATGAGAACATTGTTGATGAATAATATCTCTTTCAGAAATCTTCAAAAAGATTCGTAATGAAATATTGGTATCTAACTCCGTTTAGATTTTTATATATAAAAAAAAAAAAAAAAAGGAAAGTGATGGGGGAAGAAGGGAACAAACTCTGCGCTTTCTTTTTGGACTGTGTTATAATAGTGTAGATAGACACACAGAGAACGTGGTTGTACGAGTTGGCTCTTTCCTCTCTGTTCTTGGTTCGCTCAAAAGTTCGGTCACAGTCACACCTCTACCACTTGCGTATCCATTATTAGAGTTGATGTCCTTTCTGGGCCAGTTAGTCACGAGTTTAGTTGTGTCGCCTACACTGAATGATACGAATAAGGATACATGTTAACCGTCACGGACACATCAATATAAATCAATGAAATGGCAACACTTCATATATTGCTAATTAATCAAGCAAGGCTGCTATGTTAATTAATTCGACTATGCATAAGTTAACATGAAATCATGGATTACTATTGACATCGTGATGCTGTTAAAACTAAGAGTAAAACTCCCATTTCAGCTTTTCAAAAATATAAATGTCATTATTATAGTTTTATAAAGAACTTTTGACATTAATTTAGTCTTTTAAAAAATTAATAACAATTTAGTTCTTCAATTATAATAAAAATATTATTTAATATCTCGATCATACAACAATGATGTCAATATTTAGTAACTAAATCACAAAAAGTAATATTGATTAAGTCCCTCGATCATGTAATTCATATTTCATACACATAAGAATCATTTCAATATCATTTGTATGATTGGAGGATTACATTGATACTGTAGAAAATTAGAATTCAAACATGTTTCCGTTTTTATTTCTTATTAATTAGGATTGATTATGATTGATTAGGATTGATTATGATTGATTAGGATTAATTGTGATTGATTAGAATTGATTGTGATTAGGATTGTGATAGGATTGATTAGTCATCGCTTAGTCATTCTTAGCGATTCTTTCTTGTATAAATACTCACTCATGTAATTTATTCAATATCAATATACAAAAACTTCTTTTCAATATGGTATCAGAGCGGGTTCGTTCCTACCCTAATTCAAATCTGAAATAACCATCCAAACACTTCCATCACCGTCAAACACCTCCTAAACACCGCCTTGAATCTGTCCAACACAGAAACCTAGTTTACTGACCTCCGATCAAAAAAGTGAGGTGACCATTCGACTCAGAAGGATCCGACGAGTCGACCGCCGCTGGACCCATCGCCGTCAGCCGCTGCACGCGCCACCACGCGCCGCCTTCCAGACGTTTTTTTTCCGTCGCGACTTGCACAGACCTTCTCGCCGGCTTCTCCCCTTCCTGTTCCAGAGGTCAGATCAAAAGTTTACAAAACTTGATTTTTCATCAACGGTCAACCCTTCTCTTTTTATTCATGGCTTCCTCAAAACACTCTTTTTATTACCACGAGCAACCTCCTAAGGCCACTAGTCATGTGGTCCAGCAAGGTACAACTTTCCATGTTGATAGTCAAAATCATTGGATCCTTGATTCTGGAGCCTCTGATCATATGACAGGTAATCTTGGCTTGTTTTGTTCATACACTCCATATTCTGAACCTTCTCGGGTCAAGATCGCCGATGGCAGTTTTTCCCAGATTGCGGGACACGGAACCATTAAACTTTCTGAGCTGATTACTTTGACATCAGTTCTTTATGTTCCTTCTCTGACTTGTAATCTCATTTCCATTAGCAAGCTCACCTCTGAGTTGCATTGCTTTGCTAAATTCTTTCCACATGGTTGTGTTTTTCAGGAACAGGACTCGGAGAGGATGATTGGCAGTGCTAGAGAGGATGGTGGACTTTACTACTTTGAGGAGGATGTGACTCATGAAGCTGTTTTCGTAGAAAAAAACTCTATGTTTCCTTTTGATTCATGTAATGATGTTATGCTGTGGCATCGTAGGCTAGGCCATCCAAATTTTATTTATCTTCAGAAGTTGTTGCCAAACTTATTTATTAATAAAAGTCCAAATTTGTTTTCTTGTGATATTTGTCAACTTGCCAAGCATACTCGTGCTCATTATCCTTCTAAAGTTCACCATGACTCTTCCCCATTTTCCTTAATTCATAGCGACATATGGGGTCCAGCCCGTGTTAAAAATATTTCAGGTACTCGATGGTTCATTACCTTCATTGATGACCATTCTCGAGTTTGTTGGGTGTATCTTCTAAAGGATAAGTCCGATGCTGCATCCGTGTTTAAAAAATTTCATGCCATGGTTCAAACCCAATTCCAAGTTGCTATACAAATTCTTCGTACAGATAATGGCAAAGAGTATTTTAACTCTATTCTTGGAGAATATCTTTCCCAACATGGCATCCTTCACCAAAGCTCGTGTCCTGACACACCCCAACAAAACGGAGTTGCGGAAAGAAAAAACCGACATCTCCTTGAAGTTGCTCGGGCTCTTATGTTTACCACGAGTGTTCCTAAATATCTTTGGGGAGAGGCAGTTCTCACTGCCTCGTATCTGATAAATCGAATGCCATCTCGCATTCTGAAATTTCAGTCTCCTCTTTCTAGTCTTGTTCGTATCTTCCCTTCCTTCCGAGGTGTCTCCTCCTTACCTCTCAAGTTATTTGGTTGTGTTGTATTTGTCCATATTCCCTCCCATCAACGGTCTAAGCTTGATCCTAAGTCTCTCCAGTGTGTCTTTATTGGTTATTCTCCTACTCAACGTGGCTATAAGTGTTATTCACCCTCTCTTCGTAAGGTCTTTGTCTCTATGGATGTCACTTTTTCTGAGAATGACCATTTCTTCCCCTCGACTTCTCTTCAGGGGGAGTCTATAGGAGTAGATGAAGATCAGTCATGGGAACCTATTAATGCCACAGTATTACCTCTACTTTTGGAAACAGGGGGAGCTACAGAATCCTCACCATCAGGAGCCTCCTCAAAATGGGGACAAGTTTATAGCTGGCGAAAGCCTCCTCAAAGTGTGAATAACCCAGAGCCTCTACACTGCCAGGATTCTGAACCATGTTCTAGTTCCAGCACCCCAATACTTGAGTGTCATGGTGAAAATGATCTACACTTGCCCATTGCTCTCAGAAAAGGTACTCGATCTTGTACTACTCATCCTATTTCTAATCATATTTCATATGGAAAGTTGTCCCCAGGGTTTCGTGCTTTCAATACTATGTTGGATAGTACAAAGATACCGAGAAATATACATGAGGCTCTCAATGATAAAAAATGGAGGGATGCTGTCTTTGAAGAAATGAATGCTTTAGAAAGAAATGGAACTTGGGAGATAGTGACCCTACCCAAAGGAAAAAAGGCAGTAGGATGCAAATGGGTGTTTACAATAAAATTCAATGCAGATAATAGCATCAACAGATACAAGGCAAGATTGGTTGCAAAGGGTTTCACTCAAACTCATGGGATAGATTATCATGAGACTTTTGCTCCGGTTGCTAAAGTCAATACCATCCGAGTTCTCTTATCTCTTGCTGCCAATCTAGATTGGCCTCTGCAACAGTTAGATGTGAAGAATGCATTCCTAAATGGTGACTTACATGAAGAAGTCTATATGGATCCTCCACCTGGTTTTGAAAGGGGAAATGAATCAGTGTGTAAACTAAAAAAGTCTCTATATGGATTGAAACAGTCTCCCAGAGAATGGTTCGACAAATTCACACAAGCAGTCAAAAGAAGAGGCTTCATTCAAGCACAGACTGATCATACTCTCTTCCACAAACACTCTAAGGATGGTAAAATTGCTATTCTTATTGTATATGTAGATGATATAATTCTTACAGGTGATGATATTGAGGAATTGAACACCTTGAAGAAATTTCTAGCAGCTCAATTTGAACTCAAAGACCTTGGCACTCTCAAATATTTCCTTGGTATGGAAGTTGCTAGGAGAAAAACAGGCATCACTCTAACACAAAAGAAATATGTTCTAGATCTTTTGTTGGAAACAGGAATGTTAGGGTGTAAACCTGCTGAGACACCTGTGGAACCTAATACCAAGTTAGGTATTGAAGATGGGAATGAGGTGGATAAAGAACAATATCAGCGATTGGTTGGTAAACTAATCTACTTATCTCATACGCGTCCTGACATTGCCTTTGCGGTGAGTATGATTAGTCAATTCATGCACTCACCCAAGGAGAAGCATCTTAGTGCAGTCTATAGGGTGCTTAGATACCTCAAGAATACTCCAGGAAGATGATTATTCTTTAAAAAGGGGTATAAAAGGACAATTGAAATCTACACTGATGCAGATTGGGCAGGCTCATCAGTAGACAGAAGATCTACCTCAGGCTATTGCACCTATGTGTGGGAAAATCTTGTTACTTGGAGAAGCAAAAAGCAAACAGTGATTGCAAGAAGTAGTGCTGAAGCAGAATTTCGAGCTTTAGCTCATGGAGTTTGTGAAGGAATCTGGTTGAGAAGACTTCTTCAAGAGTTGAAGATTTCATATTCCCTACCAATAAAACTATATTGTGACAACAAGGCAGCTGTTAGCATTGCTCAAAATCCTGTGCATCATGATCGAACAAAGCACGTGGAAGTTGATCGTCACTTCATCAAAGAAAAATTAGATGATGGAAGTGTGCATTTGATACATGTTCCAACCAAAGAGCAAACGGCAGATGTCCTTACCAAGGGCCTACACCGTCCAGCATTCGAAGACTTGATTGGCAAGTTGGGAATGATCAATATTTACCTCCCAACTTGAGGGGGAGTGTAGAAAATTAGAATTCAAACATGTTTCCGTTTTTATTTCCTATTAATTAGGATTGATTATGATTGATTAGGATTGATTATGATTGATTAGGATTAATTGTGATTGATTAGAATTGATTGTGATTAGGATTGTGATAGGATTGATTAGTCATCGCTTAGTCATTCTTAGCGATTCTTTCTTGTATAAATACTCACTCATGTAATTTATTCAATATCAATATACAAAAACTTCTTTTCAATAGATACTAAATTCTTTGAAATACCAAACTAATGATATTTATATTTTTAAAAGACTAAAATATGAATTTATTTTAAATTTTTTGTATTTTATTTTTACCATAATTCCGTAGTTTAAATTAGACTATAAACTTTTTATTTAATATGATTATATAGCGTAAGGAATTATATTAAACTTTATATGTATACGTGGAACTTATTAAAAGGAGGAGTATCGTGTTTGAGTTTGTAGACGAAATTTAAGTGACTCTTATTAGTATTTAGTATCCGGCAAAAATTTAATGAATCAATCATTCTGTAGCAGCCAATAACGACTAATATAAGTACTGATACAAGCGAACGGCGTCATTAAATGAGGGAAAGTTCAAATGCTAGCATGATTTGTTGTTGGTGACTGGTGAGTTATATTTTCAACACTCCTGTATGTATATCATTTATTAAATATTGATCTAGTTTATTAGCCTGATGTACCCTAAAGTATAAATCTAATTTGGTTTATATCTAAAAATTTGGCCAAAATTTATTAATTTATTCAAATCTATTATACCTTTCTGATTTATTGCAGAATTAGAAAAATAAATTATATAAAAAAATTATTTAAAATGAACAATATGAAATATCCCAATATATAAGCTATGCTAAACCTAATAAAAGCACGATTATGACTTAAGCTGACATAATCCGGATAGTAGGTCCCTAGTATGTTGCTTGGCTTACATAAATTCCCAGTTTCTACCCCTCTTTTATGATTAATTAACACATGAGTCTACATAATATGACAACACTAAAAACATGATCGCGTAAGATGGAATCAGACGCAAACACAGATTGGTCCCTCTTCTATGTTCTGTTGTTCTCTTCTCCCCCGTCACGAAGCATCCTGATTTCGCATCAAACACTTCACCTTAGTGCGCCACTTGGTAAACAGCTGATTTTTTAAAATGATTATATACACAGAAGATAAAGTTATTTCCAATAAATTTAAAACGACATCGTTTTGGATTATAAAATTAAAAAATTATAAAGACAAAGACTAATATAACTCTGCAATATATTATAATTACAAAACACCTTGATTTTCACTCAAAATAATGTCATTTTGAGCTCACTAGAGATAATTTTATCTCCGGAGAAATTCTTTACCCTTTTAAAAATTATAATACAACTTTAATATTGATTGAGTTTCTTAAAATGATACAACCTTAATACGGTCTAGATTTTACCTAATTGAATTTTTTGGTACCCGCTAAATTTATTTGCTGATTCCGCTGCTTCACCTACTGCCTTTTCTTCCTTACCCTATTATTGCCGACTCAATCACGTCAACACACGTGTCCATCCAACACCTGATTATCAGATTATCCCAACTCCGCTTCCAATTCCAAACGTTCTATATAACCGACTATGGATGATTTCTTTTTCTTTCAAAAACTGTTTTTTTAAATATTTATTTAAATAAAAAAATAGAAGTCATAAAAAAATTTAATTTTTTTTTAAAAGCTAAAAATTTTAACTTTTAAAAAAAATATTAAATATTTTTTAAAATATTAACTTTTGTAAAATCACTTGTAAAATAAACAAGACAAAAAAAATACTTTTAAAAATCCATTCAAACGGATCCCATAACCGATATGGGCAAGCTCTCGTTTTATATATAAATAATGAAAAAATTATTTATGCTTTTAAATATGATTATTTTAGTTAAAAAATATTAAAAATTAATATTTTTTGTTTAAAATTTAAATAAAAAAACTATCTACTTTTTCTTTTATAAATTTTTTTATATATCTTTTTCTTTCATTTAAAATTACACAATATTACGTCAATTAAAAATAACAAGAACCAAACCCTTAAATAAATAATAAAAAAAAAACTAATCCCCTGTTTTATAATTTTTGAGCGTGCCATCTTACCTTATAAAAACCCCGTGTAACTGCATCACATGGTGTAGCTCCACTTTCTTCATTCTCTTCTATATCGTCATTTTTTTTTTTTTGTTATGCTTCTCATTGCTTATTTACGGTTATAGCCTTCTGGTTATGATAGCTTGCACACGGCGTTCTCGTGCTTCTCCACCTCTCGGGTTCCCTCGCGCTAGATATTTTAGGTATCGCCGAATGAGGTAGAAAGCCAAAACTACTCAAATTCCAAATTTGCCCCTCCCTGTAAATATTTTTTATCCTTAGGCTACTAAGGATAAAATACATGCCAACCTCGAAGAACAACCACCGTAACGGCCAGATCGAGAATCACCGGCGGGGGAGGTTAGGAGAGAGATCTTCGTCTTTTCACGGTCACATATCGGAGTCCGCCATGTCTGCCAACCAAATCCGGCGCCCGAAAACGGTGCCGGACCTTATATTGGAGAGGACGCGTGCGGCGGCGACGAAGACGGTGGTGGAGGTTGTGCCGAGACAGCCACCGAAGTTGCTGCTGAAGGTGACGATGATGGGGAGCCTTGGCCCCGTGCAGGTGGTGATGAGACCGGAATCGACCGTCGGAGATTTGATAGCGGCGGCGGTGCGCCAATACGTCAAGGAAGGTCGCCGCCCAATCTTGCCGTCCAACGACCCTTCCCACTTCGATCTCCATTATTCCCAGTTCAGCTTAGAAAGTAAGCTCTTAATTTGTTCTTACATAAAATCGAAATATAAGCAAAAAAATAAAATAAAATCAGAGTTTATTTTATGAAATTTTTTTCCGTCACGTTTACATTAATGACCCATTTGGACGTGGTTGAAAAAAAATTTCTCCAACAAAACAAAAAATTTATTTATATTTTTGCTGTTTGTAATTTCAAGGAACATAAAAATATTTTTTTAAGTAAAAGAAAGAAGTATACAATAAAATTTTTGGGAAAAAAATTGGTGTTTTTTAGTTAAATTTTAAATAAAAAATATTTTATTTAACTAAAATAATTATCCTTTAAAAAGGATAAATATTTTTCTTTTTATGATAGAGTTTGATATCTGTCCCCTTAAAAAAAATAAAATTATTTCATTTTAAGTGAAGGTGAAAAAAATAATAAAAATTATGGAAAAAAAGTAAATGATTTTTTTAATTTAAATTATGAAAAAAATATTAATTTATATTTTTCTATTTTATATAATTTTATATCTTTAAAAGAATACATATTTTTCTTTATTTATATATTTTTCTGCAAAGAAATTGATTTTTATGTTTTATTTATGGGGTTTGATTTTCTAGAATTCAATTTTGATGTTATAGAGATAAAAAGCATGTGGGACCTATGTGTTAAAAAAAATTATATGTATGATCTATGTTAGCACGAAAATCGAAAAATGTGTAAAAATATTTTAATTCTCATGTTGAATATTCTCATAAAACTTTTTATTTATTTATTTGAGTACAGGTTTGGATAGGGAGGAGAAGCTGATGGAAATTGGATCTAGAAACTTTTTTCTTTGCCCGAGGAAGTGTAGCGGCACGGTTGACAGTGGGGGTGGCAGGGAAGGTAACTCAACGACACCGTTTGGTTCGTGTTCGAAAGAGGCTGACAAAGCGAGCAAGGGTGGTTGGTTGAGGTTCATGGGATTTCTTCTTGTCAAATGATTGGGTCGTACTGGTTTGCCGCTGATGCCAGCCTGTTTCGAGTAATTTTTATTTTTATTTATTCTTATCTAGAATGAATGGCCTTTTCCTTTGTAAAAAAACGAAAAATAGGTCCGGCTACTATCTGTAGATTTGTGGGCACGGAATGCAACCCTTCGTTAGGGGTGTGCTTGAATTAAACTGAAATTTTTAAAGAACTAAATTGTATTGATTTAAATCAATTCGGTTTAAAGTATCAATTTTTTTTTTTTAATTCTAAACCTTCGTCTCGAAAATGATTTAGATCGATTTAAAAATGATTTGGTTTGCTTCGAAATAAATTTAGGTCGATCTTATTTTAAAAAATAAAATATTAAATAAATAAAGTACTAAAAATAAAGATAAATAAATAAGAAAAAATAAAAGAAAAGAAAAATCAGTTTTTAAATTAATTTTTAAAAATCAGTTTGGTTTATGAACTAATTTTTTTAAAATTAATTATTTTAAGTGCATTTAATTTTTTAGTTCTTTTGTGTATACCCATAGGCTTCATTTTTGTGTTTATGATTCTCAATCTATTTCCTTAAGCTATTTGGTTCAATTTTCTTTTTCTTTGATGAATCTTGTTTGCTTTTTTGTTGTTGTTGTTTCATACTTTTCCTGCACGGGAAGCAATTCCAGTTAGCAAGTCTGAAATTGGGTATACTGTCTCTAACAAAATAGAAAGTAAAGTTATTGATGTTGATATCTGCATGTTGAGGAATATCATTTATTATTACCATGTAATGTGTGTATCTCAACCGTATATTTCAATTCAGTTAACAGCAGTAATTATTTAAAATAATAAATATAATTCAAAAAACTATAATTATTATATAGATGAAAGATAATGATTAAGATGAGGAGTAAAAATCTCTGTATACATATATGAGAATGTTATAGTTATTACCTTTTTTTTTACTACATCTTAATACTAAATTTTAACCGTTGATTTTCGTCAATTTAATTGTTATAATTTATTAAAAATTAATAAGTATGACTTAATAAATTATAACCGTTAAATTAGCGGAAATCAACAATTAAGATTTTAAATTATAACCGTTAGATTAACGGAAATCAACAGTTAAGATTTGATAGTAAGAGATAGTAAAAAAAGAAGTAGTAAATATAACTTCTCCCTATATATATATATATTCATTAATTTTACAAAACAATATATATATATATATATATATATATATATATATATATATTTTTTTTTTTTTTAAAAAGGCCCACTCTCATATTGCCTTGTCAAATCCAATTACAAGTTTCATGTTTTATGAGTTCAAAACGAATAGCCGACTATATTCCAAAAGTCAAAATGTTAGGCCATTTTTGTGATGGGGCGCATGTAGGAGAGGATTGAAATTCCTTACATACTTTCAAATTTCAATCCCCTTCCCCCAGTTTAAGGAAAAGCAGCGGAAATATTTGAAAAAAAAAACATTTTTTATTCTCTATTTTAACGTAAGATTCAATTGAAAGTGTTTTGGACGAAATTAAATAAAAGTCAAGAGGGTTGGTTTAGCCAATAAGTATTATAAGCACTTCACATGTAACATTTATTATTATTAGAGATCTTGTATGGCTATTTGACCATTTTGCCCCTCATTAATTAATTAATAATTATTTTGCCCCTGATTCGAAACTATCTACCAATCTGTCCATCTTTAATCGACTAACTTGAATTCTTAATCGACTAAATGGTTGTTGAGAGATTTAATCGACTAAATCTCCCTACTTAATCGATTAAAAAATCATACTGACTTATTTTCCTTTGTTGTCTATTGGGAGATCTAGTCGATTAAATATGGAGATTTAGTCGATTAAATCTCTCAACAATCATTTTTGTCTGTTTTGACCATTTAATCGACTAAAAATGCAAGGTAGTCGATTAAAGAGGGGCAGATTGGTAGATAATTTCGAATCAGGGACAAAATGATTATTAATTAATTAATAAAAAGCAAAAGAGTGAAAAAGCCGATGTATTCATAAAAGTGTTATAGTAAGCCTTCATCGATCGAGTATTATTTTTACTTTAAAAAAAGTATTTTTACTATATGTTTCACATATAATTCGCACAATTGTCAATAAGAAAACATTTTCTCTCATTGTTTTACGTTTATTATCGACAATACTAGTTTAACTCGTATACAAAATACTAGGAGTTATAAAATAATAAAAGATGAAAAATTAGACTATCGTTAAGATATTAATAAATTATTTTCATAAAAAAAATGTTACAAGTGATTGGATTGTTTATAACAATTCTTAATTATGCAATAAAATAGTAATATATTTTTTTTTCAAAAATACGATATTACTAAAAAATATTAAATTTTGGAATTTTTTATATAAGATATGATAATAATGGAAGTTTATAATTTCAATTTTTTGTAATAATATATTATACATGACACATGAATCGTCCTTTTATGTATTTTTCATATATTGATTTTTTTTTTTTCTCTAGTGGCAGAGTAGTGCATGGACAGGGCAACATGGTGCCCAAGTCTAACTCGAATGTCTGTCCATCTCTAGCAAAAATGACTGCATATTAAATTATTAATTGACGTCTTTAAATATACATACCCCACAAACCTCCCAAATATCCATCAAGAAGACAGTGAATATCATATATGGGAGAGGACACGAGATGAATCAAATTAATGGCAATGAGATTGATCACTTGGTCAACTTTCTATTTATCACAATGCAGCCATATATAATCTCACTTACTATAACTTCTTGCTTAGTTAGTGGTCAACTTTCTATTTATCACAATGCAGCCATATATAATCTCACTTACTATAACTTCTTGCTTAGTTAGTGATTTGTCATAAACTTTTTATCTTTAAAACAACCCTAAAGGGGTTGTGTACCAAAACAACCCTATAATATTATTCTATGTTTTTTTTAAGAGTGACTATAAATAAATTTATTGATAAAAATTTGGTTAAAATAGATGGAGACAAAAAAAAAAACTCAGCTAATACCAAAAGACTCAGTCAGGTAGAATCTAGTCAGTACCAATATTGTATTATTTTTAAAAATTCAACTATTGTCAAGTATGTACCATAATTTTTAAAGAAAATCTATACCATTTTGAAAATCAGCTAAAACCTCAAATGGTGGAGGCTCCACCACCGGTTAAAATGCACATGGTCTCAAGTCTCAACCAATTATAGGGAAATATTTAATATGCTCATGGCCCACCACTTATTCAGTGGTCCAAACCAATCAAAATCAAGTATTCTTTGTGATATGTGTACAGAGAAGAGAGAAAATTTGTTTTTTTCTCCACGTGTCAGCCAGCCAATGGGAGGAGCACCTGCACCAGATGCATAAAAAATGCGCTCCAATTATAGGTGAATTTCATAAACTTCGTGATTCAAAACTCAACAACATTTTTTTAGGTAAAAAAAGAGGGCTATTGCCCAAACAAACTAAAAATTACAAACAGATGAAATTAACTTCCTATCAGCCGTTTACAAATTCCTGAAGTTCTAGAGGAATGGAGTTGTGGCTCTGATGTCTAATTCTCGACATGACTCCATGCTTGGCTAACCAATCTGCACAGGTATTACCATCACGGAGGACAAGGTTGATTTGGACTTCCCAATCTTTGTCTAACCAGTTCTTTAACTCTGTGATGAGAAGAGTTTGTCGAGTGTCATCTCTCCTAGTAGTAAGAGTAGATACAAGCTCCTCCGAGTCACCCTCCAGTTGCACGTTCCTGAAACCCATGCCCCATGCCAGTTGAAGACCTGACAAAGCTCCCCACATTTTTGCTTCAATAGGCTCACAAATACCAAAGTAGCTAGATATACCTCCTAGCCAGTCCCCCTTATCTGATCTAATTAAAGCTCCACATCCAGCAAATTGCTTTCTAATGCAAACAGCTCCATCAAAATTTATTTTTGTCCAACCAGAAGGTGGAGGTACCCAAATTGCTAATCGTCTATCTCCTCTAATACCATTATCGTGCAAAACCTTAGGTGGTTGGTGCATTAAAGGTTGTAGATATTGGGACATATAACTGAGATACCACCCACTTCCATCACTTATAGTAAAACCAACAATAGGTTTATTTATATCATGAATGGGTGGTCTCGTTGCCGTTACTAGTAATAAATTCTCCTCTTCACCTAGCCATTTATCTTGCCAGAAAGAAATTGAGTGACCATTCCCTATTTCCCAACGCAAATTTTGGATGAAAGAGGGCCATATTTTTCTAAGTGCTTTCCATAAGTGAGAATCATATTGTTTAGTAATAATGTCATTGGATAGACAAACACCCCTCTTATATTCGTAAGCATAACCTGAGCCCACGATAATTCAGGATTGTTGATCAGGCTCCACGTAAGCTTGTGGAGGAACGCAACATTTTGCATCTCTAGATTTATAATGCCCAAGCCACCCTTATCTTTCGGAAAGCAGATCTTTCCCCAAGGAATGAAATGCAAGTTCCTTTTCCCCTCCATCTCTCCCCACATAAAACGACACTGGAGTTTAGTTATCTCCTCACAAATAGAAGAAAAGCATTCTGCATGTGAAACATTGGCACTGCTGACACTACTGACTTCGCTAAAGTGACCCTTCCGGCAAATGATAAACAATGTGCTTTCCATCCATTTAGCCTATTGTGAACACGCTCTATCACTTCCAAGAAATCAGATTTGGAGAGTCTGTCGTGTTTAATTTTTGCACCAAGGTTAGCTATCAATTATGACTATTTTTAATGGCTTAGTTTTTATAATATTTGAGGTGAAGGCTGGATATTAGTGCATGGTAATGGGCCAAATGAGTGCCAATCAGCCCAAAGGTAAAAAAAGAGAGAAAGAGATAAACTAATGATTTACTACTCTCTTTTATTATTTTTACTGCAGTTTGAAAGCCAGATCAACTCTTTGAAAGCAAGATCAACTCTTTGAAAGCAAGATCAAATCTGAACCATTGGATGGACAAAGAGATGGATGGACAGCAATGCATTTTGAGGCAGCTTTTTAGTTTTTAGTTAAATAGGAGTCTGAGTCATTAGGGTCAGATACCGTACTTGTTAGTTTCAGTTTTACGTTTAGAATCTTTGTATTTTCTCTCTTCGAATCTGAGTGTTGAGAAATTGTCTTGAAAGCTGGTGCTTATTCTTCAATTCTTGATCTCGAAGTGCATTGACAACGCATTTTCAAGGAAAGGAACCACGGATCTGCATGCGAGCTATTGTTTTCACACTTCTGCACGTTTTCTTCCTAGCTCTAGTTTTGGAACTTTGACTCTTTAAGAACCGGTTTGTAACTTTACCTTGAGTTTTCTTTCATGAATGTTTGTGATGCAAGTTTCTTTACTTTTAGATTTGTAATATTTTTGAATATGGGTTTCTAATCTTTTCCTTTCTGGGATTCACGATGATTGGGTGATCTTTATTTTTCTGAATACTGTGATGGCTTGCTTTAGTTTCATTTGATTAGCAAGATTTTGATTTTAAGTCCAAGAACACCATGGGAATGGATATTAGAGTATTTTTGCATAACTATGATTGGGAAATCAGGTTATGTCCCTTGTTAATTGAACCCTTGAGGTTAGGGATAACCCAAGGAGGTCTTTGATACAATTTTTAAAGATTTAGAAGACTTTGGGAAAAGATCCTTCTAAAGATTAAAATCTGGAACTGGGAAGTTTCAGATAAAATAGCCATAGTAATTCGAATTCTGATACTAAAGTGCCGTAGCAGTTATAAAACGCAGGAATGCGAAATTTTTCCTTCATCCATGATTCAAAGAATTCCAGAACCTTATAATTGTTACATTTGTGAATAGATATCCCTCTGTTAAATTTTGCTTAATGCAAGTCTGATAAATACCTTGTTTCATTTAGAATTTTCTTAGTTTTAAAAGATTGATTACTTAAATTCAAGAAATTAGAAATTGGAATTAAAAAAGAAAACTAAACAACTTGTTCCCTGAGAACGATAACTCTTTCTTTTGAGAAAAATACTACCCAACAACCACCTGCCTATATTGGTCACCTTATTGAACCCGCTAGTATTAACTATTTCTTGCTCCGCTGATGCTGGTGTATTTCTTGAAAAGAATATTGTTGATTTAGCAAGGCTGATTTTTTGACCAGTGGAAAACTTTTCCATATAGTCAAGGATAACATGGAGCTAGTTAATGGAAGCTTCTGCAAAAAATAAAATATCGTCAGCAAATAAGATATAAGAGATCGAAGGACCATGCCTGCTAACTTTAACAAACTTCCATTTTTTATCAGCTACAACATCTGCTATGAGGTGTGATAATTTGTCCATACAAAGGACAAAGATATATGGAAAAAACTTCCATTGTTTAATTAAAAAAAATGAAAAGCACGGCTCCCATGAGTTTGCTGCAAAAATTTTGATTTTATGTTGAATGAAAAGTTTAAACCTCAATAATTCATTGTACAAACTATGCTAAAATGAATATAATCTTATTCAATTATTGGTTAATTTGAAAATTTTAACAATTTGAATCCCTAAACTAAATTTATGAGAGTCAGCATGCATGATTTGGTAAACAGATATTATTGTATTTTTGTTATCCAATCCATTTAACTTGAAAATCCTTGATTAAAGAGAATAAACTACTTGCTACTTGAAAATCATTGGCGATATTATTGTCTTTTAACCTTAAGGGGGCGTTTGGTTGATGAGAAATTTTTTAAATACTAGGGAAATGTAATTGATAGGAAAATGGTTGAAAAGTGAGTTAGGTAGGAAAATGTAAAAAAAGTTGTTTGGTTTGAACAAATTTTACCGGGCAAATTCGGTAAGATTTATAAAATCTATGTTTGGTTTGAGGTAAAATATAGATGGAGAAATAAGTGACAATTACGAAAATATCCCTGTTATTAAAAATTTTAAAATGAAAAAGAAAAGAAAATAGAAAACAGAGACAATGGAAAATGTGTTAGCCATAGTTGAATTCGTTGTAGGTTGGTGCTGAGTTCCTCTATTTCTAGATGGTTGAAATGTGTTAGCCATAGCAGCCATTGCAATTAAGGATAGCAAACATGTCCGACATACTGAATAGGGCTGATATATTTCCTATTTTCAGTTATGTATCCTTTGTTGAATTTGTTGCAACCGAGGAGAGCATGGCGTGAATTCATTGCTAACTTGGCATTCAAAATTGACGAGAGAAGGAAGCATAGTTGATAGTGTTAACAATCCTAGTCCCTGTGATTCATATTAAGCCAAGGAGGGTATTTTCGGTTGCTTCATTTTTGCTTTTTGCAATTTTGCTGGCTATCTACAAAAACCCATGTTCAATAAAGCTTTCTAAATAGTGTCAATGCCTAGCTATCATCTACCAAAAAGGGATTGCTATGCAAATGGCATAGATGAGAAACGTTAATGAATCTTGTGTACCAAACATAGACTTTGTGTTTTCCCAAGATGATTTGTCTAGGGATCTTTCAAAATCTCCTCAACCAAACAGCACCTAAAACTTTTAAGTTGTTGCTCTTGTGTATATTTAGAAAGAAGGGCCTAATGAAAGCCCACCTGAAGACTCTTTGATAGTCTTATGTTTTCGCAGGCCCAAATCATTGGTCGAGTTACTGTTATGTAAATGTCTTTCGACGAAAAAGTTATGTAAAAAAAAATGAAAAAATGAAATAAAAAATATTAAACAACTAAAATCTGTCAAAATATGAACTCTCTTTAAAATTTTCATTTTTTTTTTCTTCACTCAACTTTATTATATTAATTCATATTAGTAGATGCATTTCCGATCTATAGTTGGAGTAGATTTTTGGTATAAGGGGAATAGGAATAGGAATAGGTACTCTTTTACTAAAATTGAAAAAAAAAAAAAATTATATATTTTTTTTCATATTTACTAAATGATATACAGATCCAAATGGTTGATACATCCGTATTACCAAAAATGAGGACCCAACTGAAGCAGCAGCAAAACAATGATAATAAAATAAAAAAAAACTAAACTAAAACTGTAAAATCGAGTTTTTTTTTTTAAGTTGATTTAAATAATGAAGGAAAAAGCGAGGGGAGAAGCAGAGAACTCAAAAAAACCCTAATAGAGGGGGAACTGTGCACTATATATATTAAACCCTTAAACCCATTTTTCATCCTGATCGACCTTCTCTTCATCGCTCGGCCAGTCTTTACTCGTACTTGTGCCTCTCTCGCTGTTTCTTTCAAATGGAAATTCCAATGGAGTTTTGGGGTAAATTTCTCTCTTCTCTCCTTAATTAAGGTTGTTAATATGTTTTACTGTGTTTTGATTTCTAAGTGTTCTTTTTTTTTTTGTTAGATTATAATTTTTTGACTAAATGTTATGGTTTGCTGAGTTTTTTTGGTATTGTGTTTCGAATTTAGGTGTTGAGGTTAAGGTTGGGCAGTCTGTTAAAGTTGACCCAATGGATCCAGTTAGTGGATACATACACATTTCTCAGGTTAGAATTTTATGGTTATACATCGTATTTCTCTGTTATTGTTGTTTTGAACAAAAAAATATTCTAACGTTTTTTTATTTTTTGGCTTCAGGTTGCACTTGGGGAGGCAAAGAAAGACAAAGCAAGTGAACCTGTGGTTTTGTACTTGAAAGTTGATGACCAAAAGTTTGTTTTGGGAACTCTTTCTAGGGATGACATTCCTCATATATCTCTGGATTTGGTTCTAGACTCCGAGTCTGAGCTTTCCCACAATTCCAAAAATGCTAGTGTTTATTTTTGTGGATACAGAGTTGTAACGTATCCTTGACACTCTTGATTTGTTGGAATTTGGTTTACCTTTTCTTTTTTTTGTTTAAAGAAAGTATTGCCTTTAATATTTAAGAAGGGGTTCCTTGGCACAACCTATGGTGTTATGTCATGTGAACCCAGTTTGAAGGTCATAGGTACACAGGTTGCCCCTTTTAATGCCTTTAATTTTCTAAATGTTTTTGGACCTATTTTATTCATTTCATTTATAGCTTTGATTGAATTTCATATTGCAATTGTTGTATTGATTGGACACGACACGAATTTTTGACTAAATCTCATCCTGATATTCGAATACTTAATATGTATAACATCTTTCATTTTTCCTTAACTTCTGTGGCTCTAGTGAGGAAGGCAATAATTCTGACTTTTCTGGTAAGGTTCAAACATTTCTCTTGAGCTTGTTATTATTTTGATTAAGTAGGTTGCTCAAACATGTTTCATTTTGTGTGATTATCACAGATAGTGATGATGATCTTATATTGGAGGACGAAGATAGTGGTAGATGCTCTCTCATAATTTGAAATTTGTTGCTAGCTGTGCATACTACTACACAGATAACTAATAGTTATATTCATTTAGGAAAACCTGAAACAAAAGCTGGGGATGCAAAGGTTACTCAAGCTAAGAAACCTGTTGCTGTGGTTGGTGCATTAGCAAAACAAGTCAAAATTGTTGATCCAAAGAAAGATGAAGAGGATGACTCCGATGATGATGACGAAGATGAATTGGGAGATTCTGATGAGGTATTTTAGTCACTTTTATGTGATTTGTTCTTCTATGTGCGAGATGACATTTTCTAATCCAATATGCTCATAATCATGAATAGTTTTGCAAAATTTTTTGTATAGTACTTTTAAGTTTATCTGTAAGTCTTTTTGGTAAAGTAAAACAGTGCTTTTCTCTGTTATGAGAAGAATCTGTCAATTTTACTTACTGGTTTCCAAGGATTTCTTTTTTGGTAATTTTCCATCATTGATCATTATAGATGGATGCTGATAGTGATAGTGATGAGGAGAGTGAGAGTGATGAAGAGACCCCTGCTAAGACCCCTGTTAAGAAGGTAATGGTATTGTGGTTATATCATGTGTTCTTTTGTTTTATCATATAATGTCTTATATTATGATATGTGATGAGCAGACTTCACTTCACCACCTCTTATACATGACTTTATGTTTTGAAGGTGGATCAGGGCAAAAAGAGACCAAGTGAGTCTGCATCAAAAACTCCTGTTCCTACCAAGAAAGCTAAAAATGCTACTCCTGAAAAGACTGGTGAGGCTATCATATCTATATATTGCTTTGTATTTATAATAGTTTTCCCTTTGGTTCTTCCTTTTTCATAGATGTCGAATTAGACAAGTCATTGTTCTTGGATGCTTGGTTCGGTGCCAAGTCTATGATAATGCTTTCTTATATTAGTTTTATTGATGAATGTATTCATATTGAGCTTGTGCTATACCTAGGTATAGTAAATCATACATTTTTAATGTCATTCTCCGTATTGGAATGAAATATGTAAATGCTTATAATAATGGTTTTTAATGTTTTATGTGTTCTCCGTATGTAACATTCCATTATGCACTGCTCATTTTGATTAAATTTGTGTTGTAGATGGTAAGAAAAATGTACATACAGCAACCCCTCACCCTATGAAGAAGGGTGGAAAGACTCCCAACAGTGCAAAGAACCAGACTCCCAATTCTGGTGGACAATTATCTTGCAAAAGTTGTAACAAGTACGAATTTTTTATTTTTTATTTTTTATTTTTCGAAGAAGTAACCAAGTGTGATTCTAACAAACCTTAAAGAATAGTTTTGTTAAAGTTAGATTATGAGTTATGACTGACTTTTTTTTTTATTGTTTGTTTAGGTCTTTCACCTCCGAAACTGGTCTTCAATCACATAACAAGGCTAAGCACGGTGATAAGTGATTTTGCGATTGTTACCGTATTCATGTAGTAATTTTCCCTTGTATTACATTGAGTATGGTAAGAAAGTTAGGGTGTTTTGTCCTCGCTCTTAGACAAGTAAACGGTGGAAGGTTCAAGTTTAACGCATGGTTTGGAAATTTTGTTTGACGTTGCTGAGCGCCTATATTTTAAAATTGCTGCGTCTGAATCTTGTTTTTTAAATCGATTCTATGAATTTGAGTACTTGGAAATTGTAGTTGGGTGCTTTGCTTTTTCTATTGCGGTGTTAAACAGTTGGAAAGATTTGTTCTTTCTTTCTCTTCATCTCTTTCATATCTGACTCTAATTCTCTATTGCTACGAGATACCTACGTACAAATGGTATGGGCGTATGGCTGAAAAATTAAAGGAAAAGAGAATAGAATAAGGATATCGTATGCAAATGATTCAGTAATTACATTTACAGCTATCACTATCCTGAATCGAAGTTATAGTTGCATTTTGAACTTTATATAGATACATAATAATACAGGCTTTTTGAACCTTATGACCCTTAATTAATAATTAATTACTAAATTGCCTTTCATTCAAAACTATTTCGAAAATTTATCCTCCCCAACAAACATAACATCAATCTGCTCCTGTTTGACCGTTGATCACGAAGCCTACCCGGGTACACCCTTACCTACCTTGGTAATTTTTGAAAATTTTTATCTACCTGGGTATGTAGGGGTGTACCCGGGTAGAGTTCTTGAATCTGGGAAAATGGTTGAATTATTTACCCGGGTATAGAGTAGTGTACCCGGGTAAACATCGACGATAGGGTTTTAAAATACCCCAGCAGCCCCATTTCGAAAACCCACAAAAGGGGTACCCGAGTAGAGCTGCTGGAGGTGTGTCTTCTTGAGCGATTTCAGGCATAATCTTGCACCAATTCGTCTTGTTTCTGATCATTATTCGCGGACCTTGCAACCTCTCTGCCTTCTATCGATTGAAATCGATCAAAGGTGCATTTTTTTTTTCAGTTTTTTCAATTATGTTCTGATTTCTGTTCTGATTCATTGTATTTTCGTTTATATCATTTGATTCTGTCCGAATTATTTTATCAATTTGTATGTCATACGCTTACCCTAACCCTAACCCTAACCCTAACCGCATCTGTTACGAACTCCACATCTTCATCATCATTTATATCGTTTCCAATGTAGTATATTGTATCCATATCCACTACAGTCTCTAACCTGGCTATTATGCGGTGGATGGAATGTATGCCTTCTGACCCCATTTTTTGAAGAATTCTCTCCTTCAGTTCATTGCATGTAGTGCCCACTTTGATTTTCATCGTTTTTGTTTTTCCTTCAAATCGGACACCGTTCGAACCTTCAAAATGCCTCCCATTGTAGTAAATAACTATAGGAACCATGTTTGGACTTGAACTCATCTTTCACACAAAAATTAAATCTAGGTTTTCGGTTTGGAGGTTGGTTCGGATTTTTGACCACAAAATGGGAGTGTGGAGATGTAATCTCAATGTCCCACCAAGATTCAGCTTTCTGAAATGATGAGATGAAATATGTGTGATGTTTCGGATTAGAGAGGGTAAGAGAGAGAGATTTGGGGTTTAAAAAACCCTATACCTCGTAACAATGGCCGAAACCCATACATATTGGGGTTTCTGGACGCGATTTACCCGGGTACACTACTCCATACCCGGGTAAATAATTCAACCATTTTCCCAGATTCAAGAACTCTACCCGGGTACACCCCTACATACCCGGGTAGATAAAAATTTTCAAAAATTACCCGGGTAGGTAAGGGTGTACCCGGGTAGGCTTCGTGGTCAACGGTCAAACAGGGGCAGATTGGTGATATGTTTGTTGGGGAGGGTAAATTTTCGAAATAGTTTTGAATGAAGGGCAATTTGGTAATTAATTATTAATTAAGGGTCATAAGGGTAAAAAAGCCTAATAATACACCTTGTTTTCGTATAATGGTAGTTTCTTTTAATTATTTATAATATATCCTGTCTCTTCTTTAAATCTTTTGTAAGGTAGACATGATGTTAAGAATTGTAAGCGTCAAAATTTTAAATTTTTTATGTTGTGTCTATATTTTCTCACCTACACTGTAGTTTCAGTGTGCTCTAAAAGATCCAAATTCTTGTTAGAATGGTGGAGGTTATTTGGGCATCAATTTAACTTGCGCAATTGAATGTGTAAAAGCAATAAAAGTCAATGAACCTTATTCTCATGTATATCGACTTTATCTGTTTTATTTTATTCAATTAATTAAATTCATCGAAGATCGAATTCAGTTACTTCTTTTTAAAAGATTCTATAGTAATTATACATACATTTGATAGCGATATCTTTTTCCTCAACTCTGTTATTTATATTTGTAAGTTTCTTATTCTTTTCTTAACTGTAATGACATTTTCAATGGCTAAATTTTGGTAGAGCCTAAAGAAGAAATCTTGTAAATGTCTTTCCAGTAATTTTTTTTTAGAAAGTACAGATTTCGTTATATATATATTTTTTTAACGATTGAAGAAAATTGAAATTTGTAAAACTTCTTATATATTAAGTTGGATTTTAATTTTTGAATAGCATTTTATTTAGTTCATATATTTTTACTTATTTGGTTTTTGCTTTCTATCTTTGAGTATGGGAACATATGGGTTCTTATATTCTTTAGTAAAATATTTTTATTTTTCAAGAAAAATTAATTTTTATAGTTAAACTTTTTAAATAATTTACTTGAAGGATCAAAACCTAATGGTACGAAATTATAAATATTAAAATGATTTATAAAAATTAAATTCCAAACAAATTGGAATTTTACTAAAATGTATATACTATAAATAATAATAATAATAATAATTTACCAAGAAAAATCATGTAACAATGCAACACTCTTTTAATTTATCAATTTTGATAAATCTTGCAGTAAATCATATTTAAAATGTTATCTTCTACTTTTATTATCTTTGTAGTAGAAAATTATTGTTTCATCAATTTTATAATCTTAATATACTTTGAATATGATAAACAAATATAATTTTCACCCAATAATCTTCATTTTATTTGTTTCAAATACTATCTTATACGAATATATAAATCTTAGCCCTAAATCTTAGCCAAAAATATATTCAATACCAATAAATTTGGAGGAAAAAATGTACATAAAAAATACAATATAAAATCAGGCATATTGTGTCTACCAAAAATAAAATAAAATAATCAAGCATATTTAGGAACTTATTCCAAATATTGTCAATGTAAAATCTTCAAGCCATCCATCAAGAAAAAAAAAAAAACTCTTTTAGGCATCCCACGTGTCTATCATTTTTGCATATTTTTTAGGAATTTCAGAGATCTTCCTCAAGTTAAGCTCCATAATTTTCTCTTTAAAGAGATCCAAGTTAAGATCACACATGCATATTTCGTTCAAGTAAAGGTGTGAGGGATGCATGGCATTCAAAGGCTATACAACTAAAAGCGAGCTTTATGTTTGAAATATTCAAAGCTCCTCACAAAGTACAAATTTACAGTCACAACATACATAATTATCCAGTTCTAAATGCCAGTCTCCAACAACTAAAGTAAAAGCTTACAAGGTAAGAAAGCATCCCAATATGCTAGAAAATCAATATGAAAACAAAATAATGCCGTCTCCCTCAAGCCTGCCATAACAAGAAAACAGATATGCCAGAAGACCTCACCTACAAATTCATCATAGCATGATTGCTTGCCATCTGAAGCGCTTCTGAAGATCACCAAAATAGTAGTAACCTGAAAGATCCCACTAAAACATCCTGCCTGACCGCAAGCCCAAAACCTGTACACAAATTCCATGGTAAACTGCAATTAAATCAATGGCTTGGTTCATAGAAGCAGGGATACCTGAACCTGCAAAACTAACATAATGTAAGATAATGACTAGTTCAAATTTGACCAAAGGGTAAAATAAAGGTCACAGAAAACAAAAACCCATACAGAACCATTGAAATTGGTTGTTCGGTATCCTTCATGTATGGTGGTGATCAGTGTCCCTGACTGTAAGATAATGCATCCAAGCACAAGTGCAAATCAACCACAGTAACAAGCATACATGATTAACTGGATGGTAATAACTAGCCAGTTGAGAAAAGGGAAGCTGTTTCTTAGAGAAAAAAGGTAAAGATAATGGTAGCTTCGCAGCCTATAGTTGTCTATAACAAGAGGTCATCTCTTTTCATGATTGTACACAGTTGCTGATGGACATGGAAAGTGCAAAGCAACTTAACCACATATGAAGAAATCGATAGGAATGACAAAAGGGAAAAATAATTGTGACAATGAAGAAATGGCTAGAATTTGGCCCAATCTTGGTAACAGGACTGAAAAATTTATACAAACACAAAGAAGAAAGAAAATGTTTTCCCATCACTTTCTACAAAACTTCATACATGCAGCGGAAAACAAGGGAGGCTCACTACACTACTCAGATGCATTTTGTCACTTATAATTTAGACTATAAAAATGCTATCTTAATGCAATAGAACCAGCTCCTATAAAAACCCTGTTGAAAAATTGGCTCAGAAGAAAAACCTATCAAGAAGCAGATCAAGCTACAAATACAATCAATCATGATGTATGCAAAATAAAATTGCAAACTACAAAATTTAAAAAGCGGGGTAGGGAGGAGAAGGAAACACATTCCATATGACAGATTACAGAACAGTGCACCTGTACCACCTGCACAGTGGAAAATGGGTGGTAAGCTATATTTTGTGGGTGGTGTACTACGGAATCAAAACTTTTTCCTAGGGCTATAAGGAATGTGCAGAGAAAAGAGATAAAGGAGAGTGAGGATACAAACCAGAAGACCATAAAAGTATTAGTATCGATATCCTCCCTCTTGAGGTTGATGCTTTCGCTGCTCGTGCCCATGATACTCATTACCATCATACACAGACCCATTGTTAACACCATTGCTTTCCTCAGTATTAGCCTTACTCGAATGCTGTTGCTCTTCCCTTTCCCTGTTCCATTGCTCAATTCTGGCACGTCTCTCTTCACTGCCATCTCTGACAGGACTACGATTCCTCCTTCCTCCAGGACTTCGACTGCGACTTCTTCCTCTCCGGTGTCCAGGACTTATGCTCCTGTATTTCTTGCCACGAATTTCATGATGATGACTCCTGTCATGATGATGACTTCTGTCATGATGCTTCCTACTATGACCATGATGAGATCGGTCCTCGTGGCTCTTATGCCTGTAAGGACTCCTGCTCCTGCTCCTACTTCGACTGTGCCGGCTGCGGTGGGGGTGCCTCCCAAACAATTCACGCCTCAATTCCCTGCAGCAAATACAAATTAACAACTTTAAGCTTTTAAAATGAATGCACAATTGAGGATCAATGTTCACAGTTCACATCAAGAATATCAGATTAAGGACAATATTACCTGCTAATACTTTTCAAGTGCATAAAGTTGCAATAGCCACCGCGATTACAAGTATTCTCTTCATACTGCCTGCAAGTGGCCTCACGGAAGTCTGTTACAGGAGAGAAATCTACAATAATTGGCCGGCCTGCATACAAGGAGTTGGTGTTCAAACGCATGTATTTTCGAACCCAAAAAAGGCTAATAAGTTGTTTAGCAAGTTTCATGTTTCCATTATTAATTACAAAAAATGTCACATTGTTTACATTCAGTTCCTTGTTTTCAACATTTTATGATGGAAATGATTAGGACATCATTTTGTTACTTTGATCATTTCCTTTAGAATGTAATATTTTTGTAACTACTAATACATACAGGAAATGGATCATCTCATGTGTAATTTAACATGATCATGTCATGTGGGAAGATCTTAACCATTAATAATTAAATCAACGGTGATAATTGTGTAACTTCCTATCCTTATATTTTTTATCTCTCCTCCCTTATCACCATTAACTCATCCATAAATACATATCAACTGAAACAAAAAAAAAAAAAAAAAAAAAACCTAGTAGTTACAATTTGGTGGTCATCAAATATTCATCAGATATAAGCAGAACACCCGTTTGACAACATAGACAATTGAAACTACATAAGAAGCAGAGAAGAAGAAAAAAATTATAGAAAAAATAAACAACGAACTAACCAGCATAAAATCTTCCAGTAAGGTTCTTGAGTGCATTGGCAGCATGTTCTTCCTCTCTGAACTGAACATAAACATTACCGACCTGACAACAAATTGAGGATGCGAGCTTCATGCTTCTGTTCTTTATTTATTTATTTATTTATTTTAAAAATAAAAAATAAAAGTAAATCTGAGAACCAAAAAGTATGAAAGTGAAAAAAAAAACAAGAGAGGGGTACCATGTGGTCGGCGAGGTTGTCGCAAATGTTGAGGCTTTCAATGTCGCCGTACTTGCTTAGTTCATCGAACAAGTCTTGGTAGAATTCGTCGAAGTGTTCCTGGATCTTCCTCGGGTCGATGGGTTGGCCCTGTGCGTCCACGCCAGGTGTTATCATGTCGGGTCGCTGGTACATGTTCGACAACAACAACGTTGGGCTAATGCTTGGCTTCGTGTGCAACCTCGAACACCGATCACCATGTCTACACGCTCCGATTTTGAAATAGAATGGACAATTCACTCTGTCTTTCTCCGTCCCAAATATCGATGCCAAGTGCTCCGCCATTGCAACACACACCACCACAGATTTTCGAATGAGAGGATCAATTTGGGTTTCCTTCGCTTCTTGTTTTGAGAAATGTTTGTGTGCGTGTTCCTTCCTATAACTTCTAGATGGTTCCGTCTGAAACGTATACAGAGAAATATAAACATATATATTTTACTAATAGATTAATTATTTTGGCGATCTTATTCAACAAGCTGGTTTGCCCGAGAGGTTAAGGGGGAAGACTTAAGATCTTCTGCACATAAGTGCGCGTGGGTTCGAACCCCACAGCCAGCAGTTTTTGTTTATTTTTGATAGGATAATTATTTATTAATTATTTAGTTTTATAAAACGTGTGAATATAAAGTATACTTTTTGACTTTTATAGATTTTTGTTTTCTTATTTTTTTTGTTTAATTTTAAGATTATCAAATTGGGCCTATGAAATCTTGGTCTGTACAAATCTCACGGAAACTAAAATTCGACTAATTTGGGCCAGACAAGCCTATGAATGATCTTTGGAAACTTCAGTTGCAAAGTAGGACGTTGGTCCGATAGAAGAAGCCCAATTAAATCATTCAGTCTACGTTCTTCAATCCAATAGCATTAGTGTCAGAGACTCAAGAGTATTCTCAAGTGTAGGCTTGACAAAAATGAGCCAACCTGACATAACTCGGCTAAAATGAGTCGGGTTGAGTTAGAGAAAATACGTTACTAACTCGAGTCAGCCCGACTCGTTTCAGCTCGAAAAAAATCGAGCCAACCCACGGGTCAAATAGGTTGACTTGGGTTGGCTCGCGGGTTATAGGTTTTTTTAATAAAAGTATAAGAATTAATGAAGGTAAAGGGGAAAGCTAAAACCTAAAATTTCAATTTCAAAGACCCAAATGAAAATACCCTGCAGCTACCAATAAGACCAAAACCGTGCATTAAGTACCTTTTTTATAGTATGTGTGACAGTGTGGATGTGGTGCCAATAGCCAATGAGTCCAATTTCAAATGCAAAAGGAATTTTCTATGATTTGTCTGTATAATGTCTTTGTATTGAAAGAAATAATAATTTAGGAAAAAAATTTAGAAGTTATAGCATCAATGGAATTTTATTTATTTTTTCCATTTTTTCGAGCCAACCCTAACCTGACTTTGGTCGGGTTGGGTTGAGTTTTCTGGCTTACTTATTTTTCAAGTCAACCCTAACCCGGCTCATTTTTTTCAAGTTGAACGCGAGTTGGGTCGAGTTGGTCCGTTTGGCCAACCCTACTCGAGTGAAAGTATCTCACACATTACTCGATTAAAGAAGTAACACATTACTTCACATAATCATACAAGCTATTCGACAAAATGAAATAAATTTTTATCAAATATTATTTAAGCAGTTACATAATTGCCAAAAATATTATTCTAAAAATACATTAGAAATTCCCCAAATGTTCAACACTCATGAAAGGGAAAAACCAAAGAGTAAGTGTGAAATGGACAGCTCCTCATCTCCAATGCAAGCTGGTAAGTCATTTTTTTATGTTCCTCAACCTTTTCCTTGATGCACCTACAAAAAGATCAGATTCCCCCCTCCTCCCTAAACAAAGTCCTTCTTCCTTTGAGCAATGGACTTTATGGCTCGTTTGGATGAACTTTTAAAAAAAGTACTTTTTATAAGTTATTTTTTTTAAAAGAATTTTTTTTAGAAGTTAAAATTATTTTACATTTGAATGCAATATTTGAAAAGTAATTTTAACTAAAAATGTTATTTGGATGTTAAAATAAAAAGTACTTTTAGTTTAAAATTATTGTTGTGCCCTTTGTTATTTGTTTCAGGAAACCCACCCCAATTTCAGTTTTCAGACAAAATCGAACAACAAGACATTGCAGGGAACAAAAGTGAAGTTTGTTGTTGTTGATTTTTTCTCTCCTTATGCAAAGCCCTTCATCCTAAGGTATTTTTCATCCTTTTGCTGATTCATCCCTTTCCAACAGTAACCGGGTAAAATATGAGTTGGGGAAAGTGTTATGTACCGTGGTTTATTATGGGTTCATCCTTTTGAATTTGAATTGCAAAAAATTTCAAGAAATCAAACGTGGTTGAAGAATAAAAGTCTTGCTAGTGGTTCTGGTAAACGAGGGATAATGGTTGAAGATGGAAATAAAGGAGAAAGAAGATTCAGATGTCGAAGAAACTGACGGTGTCACGAGGGTCATTTCTTGCTTTTGGCTTCTGCTTATTTTAAAAGTCACAATTTTTAGCTTTTAAAGAAAGTAGAATTTTAACTTTTTTATTAACTTCTCCTTTTTTAAGAAGCCAGCATCCAAACAGGTAAAAAATTCTAAGAGTACTTTTAAAAAAAAAAAAAAAGCAGCCTTTTCAAATGTAGAAGCTGATCCAAACGTCACCTTAATCAATGATTATTACATTACATAACGTGTGGGATGCTCAACCTTTAACATAATATTGGTAAAAAGAAATTATGTTTGAGAGAAAAACTCAAAATAAAAATGGATAGAAAAATATTTATTTATTTAATATTAATTATTAAAAGAGTTTTGATTCTTAAATATTTGTAATGATATTATAATAATAAAGTTAATCTTCAAAAAAGTTGGGGGATATGCTGTTAGGTGTTAACCTAACGATCAAGAAGAGAGAACAAAAGAGAAAGAAAGGAAACATAACTTTGTATTATTTCATGCATAGAACTTTTCGTACAACTGTTTACTCTTTTATATAACAATACCCAAACGACAAACGTCACATCCCACTACAACTACTTACAACAAATTCAGTTCCCTTGTAACCAACCCTCAACCAACCAAACAGTATAATATTTCCTACCCCCTTGTGTCATTATCAACCATTCCTACAAAACACCAATTTATTTCTCAACATACTCTTTTAACCAAGTAGGCTTACGTCCGTCTCTAGATAATCCTTTCTTCTCCGTAACAACTGAGGAAAATGTTGTCCCGATCCGAAACAATACAGCGAGGGAAGCCATGCAACTTCACCACTATATCACAAAATAACCGAGCGACAAACATAACATTATAATGAGATTGAAGAGGCTCAAAATGTGAAAACTTAGATAGTCGATCCACTATTACTAAGATCGTCGTAAGGTCATGAGAGATGGCAAGTCCCACACTAAAATCAAAGGATAAGTCCTCGAAAACCCTTTCAGGTGTAGGTAGAGGATGTAACAAACCAATAGAAGCTAAAGTGGATGTTTTAATCTATTAGCACATATGGCAGCGCTCAACAAAGTCTTTAACATCCATGTGCATACGATCCCAGTAAAAACTGGCCGAAAGACATAAAAATGTACGCAATATACATGCGTGACCACCAATAGGAGATAAGTGCGCTTCGTTCAGAAACAACTGCTTAAGATCGGATATAGGACTCAACAGGAAACGGTTCTGGTGAAACAGCAAGCTATCTTTATGAACCACTAGAAGACTTTTTGGTTTCCCTTCATCTAGTTGCTGATGTATAGCCACCAAATAAGAGTCTATGGAGACTTCATTTACTCAACAAATTCACAAGAAGGCTCTGAAACTAAGGCACATAACGAAGCTGCTTGAGAGTCATCATCAAATTGATGAGATAACGCACTTGCCACTATATTCAATGTTTTTGGCTTGTACTCTATGAAGAAATTATTTCCCAGGAGCTTGCAAATGAACTTCTGCTGGTGATCTGTGCGAATGATAAATGGAGTACCAAGGAGGTATTGGCGCTATTTTTTAACTGCCTCCATAATGGCATATAATTCCCGGACATATGCTGAGGTCACTATCAAAGGTGGACCAAGTTTCTTACTAAAAATGATAAACGATAAGGGCCTTCCATCTTGTAGTAACACAGCCGCTACCCCCCATCCCCCGTCGCTGCCCGAGTTAGACGCATCCATTTCGACCACAAATGAGCGTGTAAAATTCAGTAAACCCAACACAGGTGTCTGCGACATCACCCTCTTTAAACGCAGCATCTTCCTCTGTTGACCACCTAAAAGAATTATGCTTCAAAAGATCACTGAAAGGAGACGCTAACAAAGCATAACCACGCACGAAGCGTCTATAATATCTGGTCAGGGCTAAGAACCCCTTTAACTGTTTAACCAACCAAGGAGGAGGCCAATTTTGCATTGTTGCAACCTTTTTGGGGTCTGCTTTAACTCCTTGAGGCAACACCACATGCCCAAGATATTCAATCTCCTTAACTCTGAAAGCACACTCTAACAATTTGACAAGAAATTGGTCGTGCTGCAAACTATCAAAAGCTAACAGAAGGTGGTGCAAATTATCACTGAATGACACACTATAGATGGGTATGTCATCAAAGAAGGCAATGATGAACATATGGAGGAACGATTTAAATAGAAGGTTCATCTTGGATTGGAATGTCAAGGGTGCGTTTGTGATAAGAATAAGGAGACAACACCTAGTGATCCATTGCAATTGCCAAATGGGCCAATCACAAGATCAAGGACCAAGAAGTTTAAAGAAGCTCTTAGTGGGTTGATCCAGCAAATGTGGGCTAATCATGAAGACATCAAGCCTAAATTTATTCATAATCAAAATTTAGTCAATGTCATCAATACAAGGGAGGTTGAGTGGAATGAGTAGCAATTTGCAATGTCAATTAATGCTTAGTGGGGTTGATTCACATTTCCAACGTCATTAATGTTTAGTGGGCTGATTAGAGTCTTTTCCTTTTTCCAAGTTGTCAACTTTAAATTAGTGTCTTTTCATTTGCTAAGTCTTTTCCTATTCTTGGAGGGATGTTCCAAGTATAAATATGGGAGGATATAACTCTTGTAATCAGATTTTGAAGTTATAATATAATAGAGAAGTTTCTTTTCTTTGGTTCTTATCTGAACTCTGAACTTATCAAGAAGTTTGTTCTTGTGGCGTTCAAACCAGACTTATCACTCACCTTCTTCTTTCTTGAGTGTGGCGTCTTTATCCTTCTTATACCTTTGGTTCTTATCTTCCATAGATAACGGGTCAAAGTTCTTTGTTTCTTATTTTAAATTCCTGATTGTAGAAACGATCCTAACTAAATTGGTCTTGGGTCTCACTATTCTTGGTGAGGTTCATATCATTTGGTATCAAAGCTAGTCTTCTAAATAAGGTTTGATCTATCCTTTTATTTTATTGTTAATTTTTTTTTTATTTATATTTTATTCTCCTTCTTGTGTCAACTATTCCCATTGGTACTATTCAAAAGAAAAAAAATCTTAGTATCTTCGGAAGCCAAAAAAAAAAACAAAGTCTTAGCATCTGCAGAAGCAAAAAGAAAGAAAAAAGAAAAAGAGGAAGAAAAAAAAAACGAAAAAAAAGCTAGTAATCTTCAAAAGCAAACAAAGAATAGGAAACAAAAAATCTGATCCAAATTCCTTGAAGTAAAACTTGTCTCTTTGAGTTCTTTTCAGTTTTGTTCTTTTCTATTCTAGTGTGTACTTTCCTTCTTAATTAATTTCAGTTATTGCTTAAAATTTATTGACATTCCAACATTTCTTTACCCCTAATTCTTGACATCAAAAAAATATTCTCTTGTTCTTCTTGTCTCTTTGTATTACATCTCGTGGTCTGTTTGGATTTCTTCAAGAAAACTTCAATTGAGTTCAGCTAAGAACTAAAAGAGGGAATTCAAAAGAGGGGAAAAAGACAGGAGTGTGTGAGCCTATAAGAGGGTAACAACCTAATTTTGAAACACGAGTGTGAGAGCTGTTAATTGAGAGAGAAACACGTGAGGGTGTGTGTTTGTGAGGATATTTTAACTTTTTTTTTTTTTCATATTAAAAAAAATGTCTCAAGAGGGTGATGCTCAAATTCCTAAAGATTTCAAATTCTACTTTGAAGCCATGACACAGAGATTTGAAAGATTGAACTTTAGGTTTGATGAAATGCAAGATAGAATTGAAAGAGTTGAACAAAGGGAGCCACAACCGAGAACTTCAGAACATCAAAATGAAGATGACACCAATTCTACAGTTGATATGAGGCAGAATGAACGTCGAAATGAAGGAAGAAGAGTGCGCAATGAAGAAAGGGTTGATAATAACCTAGGAAGTATCAAGATGAAGATTCCATCTTTCCAAGGAAGAAATAATCCAGAAGCTTACTTGGAGTGGGAAAGAAAGACAGAGTTGGTGTTTGATTGTCATAACTACTCTGAGTTGAAAAAGGTAAAATTGGCTGCCATAGAATTTTCTGATTATGCTATTGTTTGGTGGATCAATTTGTGTCAAACAGGAGGAGACATGGTGAAAGACCTATTGAAACATGGGAGGAAATGAAAGCTATCATGAGAAGGTGATTTATTCCAAGTCACTACCATAGGGACTTGTTCCAGAAATTACAAAGTCTCACACAAGGTTCTAAAAGTGTTGAAGACTATTTCAAGGAGATGGAGACAGCCATGATTCGAGCCAATGTTGATGAAGATCGTGAAGCTACTATGGCCAGATTTTTGCTTGGCTTAAATCGGGACATTGCAAATGTGGTAGAATTACAACATTATGTGGAGTTAGATGACATGGTGCATATGGTCATAAAGGTGGAGAGGCAACTCAAAAGGAAGGGTACCATGCGTATGGGGCAGAATTCCACTTCTCATTCAAGACCAACATGGAATAAAAATGAAGAGAAGCCTCATTTTAAATCTTCAGTTGGTTCCTCTAAAACCAACCAAGTTGTAAACACTTCCAGCCAAGGTAAAACTGAATCTCAATCTTCTAGAAATAGAGACATAAAATGTTTTAAGTGTTTGGGAAGGGGCCATATTGCTTCTCAATGTCCAAATAACAAAGTCATGATTTTGAAAGATAATGGTGATATTGAAAGTGAAGGTGAATCTGATAATGAATCCATGCCTTCTTTAGAAGATGCAAGTGATATTGAATTACCTGTTGAAGAAGAGCTTTTAGTGGCTAGAAGAGCTCTTAATGTGCAAGTTAAAGAAGATAAGGAGTTGCAGCGAGAAAATATTTTTCATACTAGATGCAATGTAAAGGATAAGGTTTGTTCCATGATTATTGATGGAGGAAGTTGTACAAATGTTGCTAGTACTAGCTTGGTTGAGAAGTTAAATTTAGTAACTCTGGAGCATCCTAGACCATATAAACTGCAATGGTTGAATGATTGTGGAGAAATCAAGGTGAACAAGCAAGCGGTAGTTCCATTTTCAATTGGAAAGTATAAGGATGAGGTGTTATGTGATGTTGTGACAATGCAAGCTGGGCATATTCTCTTAGGGCGTCCATGGCAGTTTGATCGACGTGTGATGCACGATGGGTACAATAATAGATACTCATTGGTTATGAATAACAAAATCATTACTCTTGCTCCTTTAAGTCCAATGCAAGTGTATGAGTATCAAGTAAGGTTAAAAAAAGAGAGTGACCAGAAAAAAGAAAGAGAAAATCAGAGAGAAAAAGAGAGTGAAAAACAAGTTTTAGGTAGTGAGAAAAGAAAAGAGAGAAAAAAAGAGAACTTCTTCGTGATAGTTGGTGAGATTAACAAAGCATTGGTCCTAAAACAGCCTATGATTGTCTCTTGTATTTGGAGGCATGCTTTAACACCAATGAAGTTGATTTTTCTTTGCCTAGTGCAATTGTTTCTGTTTTGCAAGATTTGATGATGTGTTCCCTGAAGAAATACCCGATGGTTTACCACCAAAAAGGGGTATAGAGCACCAAATTGATTTCATACCAGGGCAACAATTCCAAATAGGCCAGCATATAGAACCAACCTTGAAGAAACAAAGGAACTCCAAAGGCAAGTTAATGAGCTTATGCAAAAGGGACATGTGCGTGAGAGCATGAGTCCATGTGCTGTTCCAGTATTGCTTGTGCCTAAGAAAGATGGTTCTTGGAGGATGTGCGTTGACTGTCGTGCCATCAACAATATCACTGTAAAGTATAGACATCCCATTCCTAGAATTGATGATATGCTAGATGAGTTGCATGGTGCATGTGTTTTTACTAAAATTGATCTTAGGAGTGGATATCATCAAATCAGAATGAAAGAAGGTGATGAATGGAAAACAGCATTCAAAACAAAATATGGATTGTATGAATGGTTGGTTATGCCATTTGGTTTAACTAATGCACCCAGCACCTTTATGAGATTGATGAATCATGTTTTGCGTGCATTCCTTGGAAAATTTGTGGTTGTATATTTTGATGACGTTCTGATTTATAGCAAAAACTTGAATGAGCATGTTGAGCATTTAAAACTTGTTTTGAATGTTTTGAGGAAAGAGAAGTTGTTTGCTATCTAAAAAAATGTTCTTTTTGTACTAACAAGCTTGTGTTCCTTGGTTTTGCTGTTAGTTCTAAAGTGATAGAGGTGGATGAAGAAAAGGTAAGGGCAATTCAAGATTGGCCTAGTCCTACTTGTGTGAGTGAAGTTCGAAGTTTTCATGGGCTGGCTAGTTTTTATAGACGGTTTGTGAAGAACTTCAGTAGCCTAGCAGCACCATCGACAGAGGTTATTAAGAAAAATGTGGGTTTTAAGTGGGTGATGAACAAGAAAAGGCATTTAATTTGATTAAGGAGAAATTAACTAATGCTCATTCGCTTGCTTTGCCTAACTTTACTAATACTTTTGAAATTGAGTGTGATGCCTCAGGAATAGGTATTGGAGCTGTTCTAATGCAAGAATGACGTCTCATTGCCTTCTTTAGTGAAAAGCTAAGTGGGGCTGCTTTACATTACCCTACATATGACAAGGAGTTGTATGCACTAGTTAGGGCTTTGGAAACATGGCAACATTATCTTTGGCCAAAAGAGTTTGTGATTCACACAGATCATGAATCCTTAAAACATCTGAGGGGCCAACACAAGCTGAACAAGAGACATGCCAAATGGATGGATTCATTGAAACATTTCCTTACGTGACTAAGTACAAGAAGGGTAAGGAAAATGTTGTGGCTGATGCATTATCCCGAAGGTATGCTCTACTTTTCACTTTAACTGCAAAATTGCTTGGATTTGAGTACATTAAGGACTTGTATGCCGATGATCTTGACTTTGGTAATGCATTTAAAGCATGTGAGAAAACTGCATTTGGAAAGTTCTTTAGACATGAGGGATATTTGTTTAGGGAGAAACAATTGTGTGTGCCTAAAAGTTCATTGCGTGAGTTGCTTGTTAAAGAAGCTCATGAGGGAGGTTTGATGGGGCATTTTGGAGTGTCTAAAACCTTAGATGTTCTGCATGAACATTTCTTTTGGCCTCATATGAAACATGATGTGGAGAAAGTCTGTGAGGGATGCATTACTTGTAAAAAAGCTAAATCTAAAGTTAAGCCTCATGGGTTGTATACTCCTTTGCCTATACCTAACGAACCTTGGGTAGATATATCCATGGATTTTGTTTTAGGATTTCCTAGGTCAAAAGGGGGTAAGGATTCAGTGTTTGTGGTTGTTGATAGATTTTCAAAAATGACACATTTCATTCCATGTCATAAATCCAATGATGCATCACATATCTCTGACTTGTTTTTCAAAGAAATTGTAAGATTGCATGGTATTCCCAAAAGTATTGTTTCTGATCGAGATTCAAAGTTCTTAAATTATTTTTGGAAAAATTTGTGGGGTAAACTAGGAACAAAAATTTTGTTTCCTACTACATGTCACCCACAAACAGATGGACAAACAGAGGTGGTTAATAGGACTTTATCTGCATTGTTGCGTTCTTTGATTCAAAAGAATTTGAAATCATGGGAAGAATGTTTGCACATGCTGAATTTGCATATAATGGGACAGTCCATTCAACATCTAAGTTTTCACCATTTGAAATTGTGTTTGGGTTTAATCCATTATCTCTTTGGATTTAACTCCTTTACCAGTAAGTGAACATGTTAACTTAGATGGAAAGAAGAAGGCTGAACTTGTTAAGCAGATTCATGAAAAAGCTCGGCAACACATTGAGAGGAAAACTGAACAATATGCCAACCAAGCCAATAAAGGGCGCAAGAAAGTAGTTTTTGAACCCAGAGATTGGGTTTGGCTACATATAAGAAAGGAAAGGTTTCCAGCCCAAAGACGTTCCAAACTGCTTCCAAGGGGTGATGGACCATTTCAAGTGATTGAGAGGATAAATGATAATGCCTACAAGCTTGACCTTTCAGGTGAGTACAATGTTAGTGCAACATTTAATGTTTGTGATTTATCTCCTTTTGATGTAGGTGCAGATTTGAGGACAAATCCTTTTGAAGAGGGAGGGAATGATAAGAATAAGGAGACAACACCTAGTGATCCATTGCAATTGCCAAATGGGCCAATCACAAGATCAAGGGTCAAGAAGTTTAAAGATGCTCTTAGTGGGTTGATCCAGCAAATGTGGGCTAATCATGAAGACATCAAGCCCAAATTTATTCATAATCAGAATTTAGTCAATGTCATCAATGCAAGGGAGGTTGAGTGGAATGAGTAGCAATTTCCAATGTCAATTAATGCTTAGTGGGGCTGAAAGCATTTTCAATGTTATTAATGCTTAGTGGGGTTGATTCACATTTTCAACGTCATTAATGTTTGGTGGGCTGATTAGAGTCTTTTCCTTTTTCCAAGTTGTCAACATTAAATTAGTGTCTTTTCATTTGCTAAGTCTTTTCCTATTCTTGGAGGAATGTTCCAAATATAAATATGGGAGGATATAACTCTTGTTATCAGATTTTGAAGTTATAATATAATAGAGAGGTTTCTTCTCTTTGGTTCTTATCTAGAACTCTGAACTTATCAAGAAGTTTGTTCTTGTGGCGTTCAAACCAGACTTATCACTCACCTTCTTCTTTCTTGAGTGTGGCGTCTTTATCCTTCTTATACCTTTGGTTCTTATCTTCCATAGATAACGGGTCAAGGTTCTTTGTTTCTTATTTTAAATTCCTGATTGTAGAAATGATCCTAACTAAATTGGTCTTGGGTCTCACTATTCTTGGTGAGGTTCATATCAGTTTGTGAGGCTAAACAGCATGACAAGAAATTCATAGTGGCCTTCGTGGGTACGAAAAGTCATTTTGTGTATGACTTTTTGCACAACACATATTTGGGGGTAACCAAATCGAAGGTCCAACTTTGGTTAAAATTATAGCTTTACCCAACTCGTCTAGTAAGTCGTTGATGGTTGGGATAGGAAAACGATCCTTCATGTGGCTTCATTCAACGCTTTATTGTAAATGCACATATGTTAAGAGTTGTTGCTTTTACGAACCAGCAGAATGGGGGAAGAAAAAGAGCTCTGACTTGGTCGTATAAACCCAAAAGACAACAATCCATAAATCTGTTGTTCAATTTCCGCTTTCTGGGAATGTGCTTAATGATAAGGGCGAACATTAATTGGTTTTGCTTCATTGACTAAGTGAATAATATGGTCCATTCCTCTAAAAGGAGGAAGACCTAGAGGTAGTAAGAAAATAGCTTTGGAGTCACAAAGAATCTGCGAAATCTCGGGAGGAACATTTGGCTTTAGAGCTTCTAATTTTGTTGGAGATGCATCAAGGGTAAAACATGAACTCTGCGATGAAACCTGAAAAAAATTATTCTCCACCTTAGATAGAGAAGTTGATGATGAGTGTTTATTACCAATGAGCGTAACAGATGAACTATGCCACATGAATTCCATTGTCAAAGCATTATAATCGTTTACCATATGAGCTAACTCACCCAACCACCACATTCCTAGAATCAAACTTTCTGTCTTCAAATTCAACACCCATAAATCAACAACAAACAGATGGTCTTAGAGGTTAATCAAAATACTAGGGAAATGAGGAACTCACCATTGCCCAGGAACACCCTCATGCGCTTGATACGAATTGGAGAAAGACCTAACTTAGAAATGAATTCACGATGCACAAAATTATGTTTGCTACTTGAGTCAACAAGAACTAAAGTCACTGCAGATGAGACCGTGCATTGAAACGTAATGCCCTCGAATCAGTGTCTCCTAACAAGGAGTGTAAAGCTACATCATGTACCTCTTGAACCCTAGGACTAACATTCCATACTATCTCCTTGGTTGGATCCTCTTCATCAGACTCAACTATAAACACCATCATCTTGCTCTTGTACTTATGGTGCAACATTCATTTCTCATTACAAGTATATAATAAACTAAGCTCCCTCTTATGTTGTAGTTCCTTCAGAGATAATTTCTTGATTGGCAATGAGGAATAAGCAGTGGAAACTTACGAAGAATCGAAATTTGCAGCGCTACCTGAAAAGAGGAAGGGTAAATGATCAACATTAGTGGCCGCGAGGGTCACCACACTTGAAGACCCCTGGGACGAGGAGAATTTTGTAGAGAACTTTCTACACGTTGATTGGAGGGAAACCTTCAATTCCGAATGGTGTTCTTCATAGGCATGGGCCAATTGTTTCACTTGTAACAAGGTCTTCGGGTAATGAAGTTGGGTTGTACGACAGAGATTAGGTTGTAATCCTGAGATGAAAATATATATCAGCAACTCATCGCCCTACTCCGGAACCTGATTAAATTCCCTGATATAATTCGCTAAGGAACCAGTTTGAGACTACTTAAAAGAGGAGACTCGTGACATTTGTATAAGACAAAATCCCAAAACTAGAGCATAAGGCACAAGCAAAATTTGCCCAAGAATTAATCTTACCACTATTGTAAACCCATTGGTACCATGGAGCAGTAGAGCAATCCATTCGAAGACTCCCTAATTCAATCTTGAAATCATCTGGGATTTGTTGCAAGTGAAAGAATAACTCGGTTTTGAAGATCTCATTAGTTGGATCTTTACCACAAAAGGGAGGAACCTCCATCTTGACCGCCTTGAATGTTGCTCGAGCATCAAAGGAATCACGATGAAAAGGTGTCTTATTGGATGATTATGGAGAATTACGTGAAGAATGGGTCGCAGAAAACTCATAAGAACAAGCCTCCATGGAATCACCCAATTGTTGAACCTAGGACACCAATAGGGAAAGCTGTTGTTGAAGCTGTGAATAGAAGTTATCATGCACTGCTGCAGAACTGCTAAGTCCTCAGTGACTTCCTGGATCTTCATAATGATGCAGTTCAGATGAAAGCACCAATTGTTAGGTGTTAACCTAACGATCAGGAAGAGAGAACGAAAAAGAAAGAAAGGAAACATAACTTTGTATTATTTCATGCATAGAGCTTTTTGTACAACTGTTCACCCTTTTATACAACAACACCCAATACCCAAACGAACACGTGACATCCCACTACATCTACTTACAACAAATTCAGTTCCCTTGTAACCAACCCTCAACAAACTAGACAATATAATATTTCCTAATGTAACAGAAATGGCATCAACATAATTAATGCTATACTAGTGTTCTTTAATTCCTTTGTTTTACCCTAACAATTTACTACCTTGTGTTAGTTCCCTGTTTGTAATAGTCGTTGTCAATTCTGTTGCTACAAACTTTGGTGTTATATAGTGGAGTAAGGGTAATGAAATAAGTATGAGAAAATTGCTTGAAAACTCTTCTCTCTTCTCTTTTTACCCCTTTCTGCATTTCCTCTGTAGCATATGCTACAATGGTGCTTTCATCTTCGATCTTATCCTCCTTGTCTCCAAACTTCCATTATTCCGATCCTCACAAACCTTCCAATGCTACTCCACAACATAATCCCAATATTCAACCTAAGTTTCAAACTCTCAATCAATCCTTAATCGACCTTAGTGTTAAGCTCTCCCCTAAACTTGATCGACTTCAAGTACGACTGTATATTGCAAAAGCAGGATTTCAAACTGACATTTGCAAACGTTGTGCTTGGATCTAGCTTGTCGGAAGTTGAAGGATCAACCAAAAAATTATTGTTATGATGTACGCTTGCTCAATACGGACGACGACGAGGACCACACGGTGACTGGTGTCGATATAGATGCCCAACTCCACCCTATAGCTTCGGTGCCTTTATTGTCAAAGCTGATGTCCTTCCCACCACCATTGTTGAAGCCGCCAGATTGAACTTGTGCATTGGGTAAACCACCATTTCCCACGAACTACATCGTCGTTCGTTTGTATGCCTCTTGGAGGAAACATCACATTGGTCCTCCCCCATTTACCATCTATGCTTCATTTTTTGCTCGTGGGACAGTTGGCTACCCTAATCTAGGTGCGCAAGTTAAACCCCAACCATTGGTTGGTGCGTTTTCTTCTGAGTTGTTCCATTATGCGTTAAGGTGTTCGCGGGAATACACGATCGAAGTGGCTACTTGGCTAGCGAAAACCCTTTCAAGGTAAACTTGATGAGTCTCCCCAAACATGGTGGTGGCGAGATTGGAAAGTCCTATAACCTTCCTTCTCTCAAAGAACCAGAAAATGTTGAAAATATTTTTGAGTGGGAAAACATATTATTAAAATAAGTGGAGATTCATTTCATGCCTGCTTGTCTTCTTCCGTTGGATTTTACCATTATCCCAGCTATTGTTGACTTGGTTGACATGCATGTTGCTATGAATAAACTTGGCAGTCTGGTTCGTGTTGATCTTGCCATTGATGATTTAGTTCAAGTTGATATAGTGAGGTTCGAGAATGTAGTGCTGGCTAATATGGAGCTTGATTTCCAGAGAAAAAAGGTGACATTATTTTCCCTAATATGCTTATTGTGCCTTTTGATTACACTATCATACATCAACTTACTCTCAAATTCCTTAGATCTGGTTTTGAGGGTATTAAAGTAGAGGCAACAACGTTTGGCCAACATATGAGCATGTTATTCTCGGGTATTGTTGGGTTCAAGTTAACTGGAAAGTGCCATGGTAGTGTAACAACAACTGACTTGGTTTTAACTATGACTCAAGTGCTTAGGAAACATGGTGTTATTGGAAAATTTGTTGTATTTTATTAAGATGATGTTTCAGTGGATGTACATATAGAAGAAAAACAGCTTCCAAAAGGAGAAACTTGGTCTGTTCACAAGTTTGGTGGAACCTATGTAGGAAGCTCAATGAGAACAAAAAATGTTGCAGAGATAATAATTAATGATGATTCAGAGAGGAAATTCTTGGTTGTCTCTGTCATGTGAAAGGTGACAAATGTGGTGTATGATCTTATCTACAAGGCTCAATCTCGCGATGAGTCTTACATCTCAGCACTAGATGCTGTTTCACAGAAGCATAGCTCAACTGCACGTGACCTACTTGATGGAGATGATCTAGCTACTTATCAAACTTGCATCAAGATATTAGAGACCTCAAGGCAATTTTGCTTAAAGTCAACTACTCAGAGGAACTTGGCCTATACTCTGAGGCTGCAAATGTGTGCAAAATAATTATGGATAAGGTTGAATCCGCTTTACCTAATGGAATGCCCGAGGGTATTGGTGAAGATTGTAAGTTACAAGAAATGTTCCATAGAGCATTAGAGTTGCTTCCAAATCTATGGATCAAGGCAGGTTTTCTAGATGGAGTTGTCATTGCTTATAGGCGGGCGCTGGTTAAGCTTTAAAATTTGAAACCACGGAGGTTGGCTTGTGTATAAAAAGATTTAGCTAACACACTACTCTATGGTGGGGTTGAAGTGAACCTACCCTCTCTGTTGCTAGTGAGGGGCCAAACAATATAAGTAACATTGAAAAAGCAATACTTTTGCTATTAATACTCTCAAGAAGGATGACACTTTAGGAAATAGAGTGGAGTGCTGAAATAATGGATCATCTTGCATTTTCACTTTTAATTACTCTAATGTTTGAATCATTGGTAGATTATGTAGAGAAGATCCTTCCAGGTATCTATGATAGAGCTAAGAGGTGGTACTTTCTTGCTCTTTGTTATAGTGCAGCTAGACACAATGAAGCAGCCTTAAACCTTTCAAGGAAGGCTTGTGGTAGTTCTGAAGCAAAGCATAGACCCAATTTTCCTTCATTTTTGTTTAGAGAAAAACTGTGTTCCCAATATCCAAACCATGCTCATGAAGACATTAAATTTTCAAGGGGAGTTATTGATCTAGCCAAGCATCAAAATGAGCATTTTTTGAGTCAAGGCCAAAAATTTCTTGGGGTTTGCAATGGGGTTGCAGTGACAGTATTTGTACTAGATTCCAAAAGAACTATATTTCAGATAGAGTCTTTAAACTTGCTAAATGATGCTACTCTAAATGGGAATGATGATCCAGAAGCAATATTCAGCCTTGGACTGGAAAATGCAATGCAAAGGAATCTAAATTCAGCTTATGACAATATAATGATGTACTCATACATGATGGTTGGAAACTCAAAAAGAGGTTGGCAACTATTAGCACTCATAGTATCTGCACAACAACAGTTTAAGGATGCAAAAATTGTAGTTGGTTTTGCTTTAGATGAGGTTGCAAGGAGAGATCAATTAATACTACTAAGACTGAAAATTGTACTTCAAAGTGCTCAGCAGCAACCCAAGCAAGCAATAGAGACCTACATAATTGTACTAGCAGTAATTGAAGCAAAAAAAAAAAGCTTTGGCTTCAAGCTAAGAACTTCGATCAAGAAAAATCATTCAGGGTTGAGACTGAAGCTAAGGGTTTTTGAATCATTTATCTGCTTTCTCCACCACTAATATTTTGTATTTTTATCTTTAATCCCGGTATTGTTTTAACTCAACCTCGAGGACGAGGTTGGTTTGAAGGGTGATGGAATGTAACAGAAATGGCATCAACACAATTAGTGCTATAGTAGTATCCTTTAATCCCCCCTAATATTTTACTACCTTGTGTTAGTTCTCTATTTGTAATAGTCGTTGCCAATTCTGTTGCAACAAATTTTGGTGTTATATAGTGGAGTAAGGGTAATGAAATGAGTATGAGAAAATTGCTGGAAAACTCTTCTCTATCGTGACTCTTTCTCCCTTAATTCTCTCTCTCCTCCTCTTACCCTTATCTGCATTTGTTTTCCTCTGTAGCATCCGCTACATCTACGCCTTTTGTCATTATCAATTATTCCTACAAAACACCTATTTATTTCTCAACATAGTCTTTTAACCATGTAGACTTATGTCTATCTCTAGATAATGTTTTCCTCTCCGTAACATCTGTCTTAGTTCTGATGGGATATCGGTGTCTAACCCTATCTAAACTTTTTTTTTATCCAAATAATGATAATAATAAAGTTAATTTGTTAATATTAGAACACAAAATTTGATAATATTGAAATAAACTCTATTGATGATTAAATTGATCCCAAACACTACAAAGGGCCAATTGATCTCTAAGAAAGGAACGCGAGTTTGAATCTTCGATAATCAAACGAGAAGTAGTAGTATGAACAATCTATAAGAAGTTGAATACGTAGTTAAAAAAAAAAAAAAAAGACACCCACTTACAAATATGAGGAACAAAATGTTCTCAACTCAGTGCTTAGGAAACAGGGAGTGTACAATATGATGCTGTATTGAAATAGAAAAATAGAACTGAATGAATTTATCTGATGATGTCGAACAAAGTTTGAAAACCCAGCTTGCGAAGAAATAGGTTTGTGTAAAGAAGAAAAGTTGGTTGTTACTTTGACCCTTGATTTATTTCACCACATAAATCTTTAGAGAAAAATCTTACCGTGAAAGTTTCTATCAAATAAAGAGGACAATCATTGTGACATGGCTTTTCAACTAATGAGTTAAAGTTAAGTTGGCTATTCCAATGATCTTAAGAAACTTAACTTGATGGCACCCATATTATTATATTAGCCTTAAAATTTTATATCGTGTTAAAGTACCCATATTGAGTATTATGATTGCTTGTGCGTACAAATTTGGCTCTCCTAACAAAATTACACAGTAAACTAGGCAATAAAAAATAGAGAGGATATTCTTATTATCTTATTATCAAAATTTTCCACTACTAACTTATTTACCTATCTGATCACTATTGGATCAAAGACAGAGAATGCTAAAAAAAAATTGAAAAAAGAGAAAATGTTATAATCTAATGGTAATTAGATAAGTAGTGAGTTGGTAGTAAAAAATTTTGAGAGTAAGAATATACCTCCTTATAAAAAAATAGGGGAAAGGTTTTACTTTTACAGATAATGACACTTGTGCTTGAAGTAACCAAAATGACAATTCATGATTCTTGCCATCAAAGGTTACACATGATTGGGCACAAGGCATGAAAGAAAACCTGAAAGTGTCCCCAAAAAGGCTAATTAGTTTATTTATTTTTAATCCTTTGGTGAAACCCACAAGGGTACTTTGCTGTCAAAAGAACATCATGCCTTAAAAACATTGTTAAGCAAGGTTATGATAAGGTTATGATTGAACCTTTTGCGTTAAGACAATTGGCTTAAGAATATTGGTCAGTTGAAGCATAAGTCTACGGATTGGAAAGAAATTATGGTTGATAATGCGGTTTAGAGAATACAACAAACAGCACATGCGCTACTGCATGTGATTTCTTATCCTAATGATTATTTTTATAAGGCATGGAAGTTATGAACAAAAACTGAAATTTGGTATCCCATGCTAAAAAAGAAGAAAATATGGTAAATAATAGTATTATTTGGCTGATATTCATGGATGATCTTATTTTACTCTAAAACTCTCTCCACAAGTAATAGTATCATAGAAACAGCACAAGATTGAATATATGTTAAATAAAATTCATTCCTTAGGAAGAGGTACACAATTGCATCTTTAATCCACTAGATTATTTGGCTCAAACTAAGGAAAACCAATAAAGAGAGGACTACGAAATATATAACTGTAAAAATCTTGCAAAACAATCTATGCAAACAAAACCACACTGTCTACTTGTTGTTGTCTAAGGATCTAATTTAAGCACTTTTTGGGTAGATCTTCTTGGATGTCCTTAAGCCTGTGCAATGCAACTCTAATAATCACAGCGCTCTGCCTGTGATTTGTATCTTCTTGATTGATGAAAATGAAAATTTAGAAAGAACTTCTCCTTTCCAAAGTGAAAATGATCTGCTCTAAGTAGCTGAGAATTTGGTATAGCGCTTTGTTGCTTGAAGAAATTCAGCACCCCCTTCATGTGTTTAGTAGAGGAGAAACTAGAAAAATATGGGCACAACACTAATGAAACTTAAGTAACAGGAGATGTTGGCTCAACAAGCTTTACACGATGGTTCCCACATAGCCAAATCCTACAATTAAGAAGGTTATGGTCTGAAGGAAGAGGTACACAAAGTAGTTGTTTTTCCCATGCACAAAATCATAGCATCCACAGAGGAATAGGAAGGCCGCAAATCCCAGCTCCAATAAATTAAGTCTGTTCATGTTCAAACAAGAAGGAAAAGAAAACATACAAATTAGCCCAAAAAAATTGGATGAAGGATTTTTTTGATCCCACCAGAGAAAACAGATATTGATGGTTATTATAGGCCTAATATGAGACAATTTGAGACCTCTACGTACATATGATACTTCAAAATGAGGTAATCAAGTATGATTTGGCTAAGGCATAAAGTATATTCCATATATTTTGAGTTCATTCTATAATAATTTTAATTTGGGTTTTCTAAAATCTTCTGTCATGTGCATGTGGCAGAAACGTTTTGATTAGGGAAGCACGCTATTTGCAAAAGGAATTACAATGAATTTCGAAGAAATGTTCACCTACTAAGAGAATCTTAACTGACACGATGAAGAATAACTAAAATTTAGTCACAAGGAGCCACCAAATAGTCATAGAGCCACATGTTATTTCATACGCAATCATTAAATTATTGGCCACACAATCTAGAACCTGTCTCCATAATGCCAATGTGTATGAGTGACAATAATCACAATCGAGATGTAGAACTTGAAACTATAATGCCAAATATGCATCCAATTATTTCTTTTGGAAAAAAAAAAAAAAAAAAAAAAAAAAAACTGACCTTTCAAGAAATTTGGATCGAGTTTTTTTCGGGGTTTTGACATTACTCTTCTTGGCAGCATCTGCTGATTTATTCTTATTGTTGACAGAGTCACCAAGTTTTTCAGTTACAACCCATTCATTGACCCTTCCATATTCTAGCAGACCTATAAGGGTTGCTTTTGTACGGTGTAAAGACATCACATTCTCAAAAAGGATCCAGTAGAACAAAAGGTGAATGGACCTGCCAAAGTTCCATACAGCTTTTAGAACAAATTAATAGACTAAGCCTAAGATATAATGTGGCAAGTAAAAGAAAAAAAAGAGAGAGCAAATAAGACCTTGGTGTTCCTACTGAATTGAGAATGGTGATGATGGAAGGAATATAAACAGCTCCCCATATTGGAACATGAACCTCAGGGACCAAAATTGTAAGGGGAAGTACCACACAGTAGAAGAAGAAGGTGATCATGTGAGCTATGATTTTACGAACAAAGAAGAAGCTGTATATAACGTACACTTTCTTCCAAAAATTCACTTTCTGCATAAATGAGCACAAAATAAAAGAAAAAAAAACATGAGAACCTATGTGGAAATATGAACAACTTTCTTGTTCTTTGTTTTTGTTTGGTTCTTCATTCTTAATTAACATTGTCCCTTTCCCCTCTCATAAATGACACAAAAGACTAACCTTATTCCTTACTATCTCCATCACCATTTTTCGGAAAAGATTAGCAGGACCACAAGACCATCGGTGCTGTTGGTATCTGAAGGCTCTCAAAGTACTTGGAAGCTCACTTTTTGCCTATATAACGTTGTTGTTTGCCAATTAAATTTTTTTTTTTTTAAAAAAAAAAAACCACAATTACTATAAAAGAGAAATTTACAATAAGCAGAACAGAATCATCATATGATTCATATCCCCCTTTATTGCATGCAAAATATAATTAACTTGGGAAGTATATAGAAAGAACATTAACCTGTAGGTCTCCAAGGTACAAAAACTTCCATCCCCTAAGACTAGCACGAACAGCAAGGTCCATATCTTCCACTGTTGTTCTGTCTTTCCACCCTCCTGCTTCATTGATAGCAGCTATTCTCCAAACACCAGCTGTCCCTGCATTCATGTTCCGGAACAGCAACTTTCTTAATAATAATGTTCATTAAGTACTTAAACCTATGCTATTGACTATGTAACACTGTCTTATTATTATCTTGTAGGTATGGTGACGCAGCACAACATGTTTGGAAGTGTATAAAATAACTGAATTACCGTTGAAACCAAAGAAAGCATGAGTGGCTGACCCAACTTCTTGCTCTACTGTGAAATGGTAATCCAGAGACATCTCTTGCATTCTTGTCAACAAACATTCATTCGAATTCACTGTCACAAAACCCACCATTCCCATTGTGAGTATAACACATTACTGAATTTGTTATTAGCAATTGATTTATCATTCTCTTTTGTATCATTTAAAGGTCAAAATGAATAAATGAGAAGGAATATATGTAGAAACTAAACAGAAAAAAGAAAAACAAAGCAAGTAAACAACTCAGTGGCACAAAGTTTTTGACTTTTTCCTAAGCTAAGTACAAATCCAAGGACAAATGACACAATGCCAATGCCATTATAGTGGCAAACCAGAGGTACAATAAAGAAAAAGTCAGCTGTGGCCCCACATACACACACACACATGACACATCATTAGTTTATTTTATTTTTTTAATGTTAGGAAAAATAATATAATATGGAAATGAAAGCTTAATTTAAATTATTTAAATAAACTAACAGTAACTCTTATACAATATATAACCAATATTATGACTCAATTAAAGAATCAATAAAAAAAAAACCCACCTAACTCAATTTGTTAGGAAGTTAATAGAAGAGAAGAGAAGAGAAGGGATATATAGGTGAAGTGTCGGCAAGGAAGGGTAAGGTCCACCATTAAGCACATGGAAGTACCTGCACTGTTATTATTATTATTTTTATCTAAACCCAGAAAAAATACTGCAAAACCACGTGGGAAGTGGGAACTTTGTAGTTTGGACGGATTCCAAAAAAGACGAATTTGCCCCGCTACTATTTTCTCTCCCAAACAGTTACTACACGTTAATGGCATATCCATCACAAGATGCAAGAGGATCCAGAGCCGACAGTTCTACTTCTACTCATTTAATTCGAAAATAATATATATATATATATATATATATATATATATATATATGGGGTAGGATATTCTTACACCGGTGTAAGAGTTAGAAGTTTTACACTCAATCTTGACCATTGATCCACTTGTATCCAATGGCTCACGTTACTAAATTTTTTGAACCTTTAGATATAAGTGATATCAACAAACAAGATTGAGAGTGTAACTTTACATTACAAATACCATCATTCATTTTTAGCATTTTAACTATAGCTTCAAGCAAAATGTAGAAGCACAAAACAATAATTATCAGAGACACCCACTTAAGAATATTATATTTTGTATGTTCGCATAATGCAATGAATGGCGATTCTTCTTTCCAATCTTTCACTTTTTATATTTTTTTTCTCCTCTAAATGGGACCATGACCGTGAAGGAAACAAGCTTAACGAGGATGGCTGGGCCTGGCTTGTTAGTGGTCCCCACCCGTGATTGAAGGGGCATGTTTTCATGGACCCTTCCCCCTTTTCGGGTTAGCCCGGGTCAAACAAGACAAAGGGGAAAGTGAAAGTCCACTCTACACCGAGACTAAGCATTGAAAAATCAAAATCAAAATCAAAATAACACTACAAACGACTTTTTTTTTTTATCAAAATAAAAAAAGGAAAACTAGAAAATGAGATGCCACCGACACTACGAATCTAGTAACTCAGTAAAAAAAAAAAGTTGGTGTCTTAAGTGAGGTCATAATGAGGGTCAAATAAAAAACAAGGCGAGTTCAGTGAAGTGAAATATGAAATAGTGAAAAAAAAAAAATTACTATGACTTACCAAATCTCCAGCGAGCTTGAACAAGAGCCATCTCAGGGTTGCATGCCAAGAAAGGAATGGCTCGCCTCAGAAAGTCTGGCTCTGGCCGAAAATCTGCATCAAAAATTGCTACATACTCGCAGTGTTTCACATAGCTACGTTTTAGACCTTCTTTCAGAGCACCTGCTTTGTAACCCGTTCTGTTTTCTCTGATTTGGTACGTTATGTTGATGCCTTTACTTGCCCATCTCTGGCATTCCGTCTCCACCATTTGCTGCAATGTAATTTTGGTCTTGCTTTTTAATCTCATTTAATTCATAAATTAACAACAACAAAAAAAGTACACTCATTTAAGAGGTCAGTTGATTCATCCAGCCAAACCCCAGATCATAAATGCATCAACTCTCCATGTGATTGAAGCTTAGAAAGTGTCAATTTTGGGATTTGGAAAGATGAATTTGATATGAGTTGTGAACTACACAATGCCATAAACTAAAAAAATAAATAACATAAAAATAGAACTCTTGGGACTTGAAATCATAACTGAATAAATGCTAATCTTAAAATTGCCTCATGTTAAAAGCTGAAGAAAGAAGCCTATATCAGAAAAGAGTTGGAAAAAAAAAAATGTAGAACACCCATTAGATAGCTCAACATTAAATTGAAAAAAAACCAAGACTTTATCAATGCCAAGATTTTTTTAGTACCTTAACGACAGGGTCAGTAGAATCATCGAGTACTTGGATCACAAGACGATCCGCAGGCCATGAAAGCCCACAAGCTGCTCCAATAGAGACCTTGTAAACCTGACCCAGAAACCAACCCAATCAAACCATAAGCACCAATTTCAAAATTTATCACTTTTTGCATATAAATCCATAAAGACAGAATCACCACGGGTAAAACAGTGCAATCAAAGAGCACAACCAAACAAAGAACAAAAAAAATTAAAAGACAGAGAGAGAAACAGTGAACAACAGAGAATCTTTCACCTCTTTTTCATTGAACATTGGAATTTGCACAAGAACAACAGGGAAATTGGAGCTTCCTAGTTCCACATCGTCTTGGATGGGCTCGTACTTGTAGCGCTGTTCAGGTTTCTTCCAGAAGAGCTTAACGAGGATGATAACGACACCCATGTAAAGCCTCTCCATGAAGAGCATAAGTGACATTGCTAAACAAATGTACACCGCAACATTCAGCAAAGGCACGATCAATGGCGCTTTGATCACATCCCAAACCAGCTTAATCTGTCCACCAACATCATAATTCACGTTCTGGATTGACTCTGGTATGAGAAACTTTGGTTGGGACTCATCCATTTTGGTAATTGGTCTATAGTCTCTCACCCAATTGAAACTAGCAGAGAAAAAATAGCTCGAAGTGAAAAAAAATTTAGGACAATGAGCTCAACTGGGTAAGATAAAGAGACCCAGAAAAATGTTGTTGATTTCAAAACTTGGGAATTTGTTTATTTTGCAGACTAAGAAGAAATGATACTTATAGTGCAGATCTCTCTCTTTTCACACATGGAAAAATAGCTACTTTCTATACTGTTAAGGCCACTTTTCTCACGGTAGAAACGAATACCTCTCTTTCTTTCTATCGTTGTGAGACTGACAGAGAGAGAGAGAGAGGGAGAGAGAGAGAGAGAGAAGAGGGAATATGAGAAGGGCAATAGATGCAGAGATAAAGGGTTTCTTTTATAGTCAGATTTTGGTGATACAATTTCTTTCATTTAATACGTTTTTATCATATTATTGATTGGTTGTTTTTCTCATTCCTCTTTCTTTGCTATTGCATTGAGTGTCCTTTCCGACATTAGAAAATGCTGTTTCTCTTAACTCAAGTAATCTGTTTCTGTAACTAAAGGTTGGTTTAATATTAGTGTACCCAAAAAAAAAAAAAAAAGTTGGTTTAATGTTAGTGTAACAAAAAAAAAAAAGTTTGTTTAATATTTAACCAGTGTTTTCTTTATCTTAATTCCTTGAATTCGAAAGGCGACACTTGATGATAAGATTGGTAGAGAAAAAAATATACATCCGCGAATATAAGAAAGTGAATTTTTTTGGGAATGTTTTCGAAGATGTTACTAAAAAGTTATTTGTTTATCTAAATATTTGAATATTGGGTTAATCTTATTGATATTATATTTGGTTATTTTTTTTTTGAAAAATTAATTCATATTTTTCATCGTCTGGAATCCTTGAAATACCACCACCCTCTTGATGATATTTTGATTCTAAAAATACACACAAAATGGAATCCAAAAAAAAATTCCGAGAAAATTTTCTTGAATATGCTATCAAACATGAGATTATAGAAAACCTACTATCATTTTGTCAAGCATCTAAAAATAATCCTCCTATCAAATATTCCCATTAGGGTTTTTTTTTTTTTTTAGCTTTTCAAGTTGAATATAATTTTACAAAAGCTTTTATAATAAAAAGAGTTTTTTTTTATAATGAAGAAAAAAGTCAAAAGCCAAAAATTCTTAAGATAAGTTTTTTTTAAATTGTATCAGCTTTTTTTTGAAATGTGTATTTTTTTTTAAATGAACAGTTTTGAAATAACTTTTAAGCTAAAAATTTTATATAATCACCAAATAATTTGTAGCTTTATTTTTAAAGTTTTTTTTTTAATTTTAGTTTAAAAATAACTTTTAACTTAAAAAAAAAGGTGTCAAATAGACTCTCAGTGGATATTAGAAGTGGATTCTTGAAATTGTCCAAAATAAAATTAATCTGAATTAAACTAAAATCTGATACCAAATTACTTTTTTGTTATATTGAATATGTTGTGTGAGTGGATAAGTGTCTTTTATTTGTGGGAATATAATAGTACAAGATGACTTCATTTTCATGTTGGAAATAAATTCAATTTATGGGTAAATAAATTTGTATTAGAAGTCATCAAATAAGGTTTACCAAATTAAAATGATTGACTCCAATTTATGAAAATTTATGAGATTGTTAATGTATCATCAAGTGTAGCTATGAAAGGTCAAAATATAACTGTTGATTTTATAATTGACTAAGTCAGTAGTTAAGAATTATTGCTCAAATAACAATTATATAAAAATAATTATGATTCCCAAGTTATAAAATATGTGTCATTTTTCAAGCTCTATCAGTAGAGTGAATGAGAGAAGGCTAAGAGGTTAAGAATTATTGCTCAAATAACAATTATATAAAAATAATAATTATTCCCTAGTTATAAAATATGTGTTTTTTTTCAAGCTCTATCATTAGAGTGAATGAGAGAAGGTTGAGAGGTTTTCTCTAAAGAGTACTTACAATATTAGGTTTGAAAGATCATCACTTCTTCAATCAGAAATCTCATCTTTAATTATGTGATGATTTTCACTATATATCTTAATGCCATATGTGTGTACATCAACAGTGCATACTTTAAATTTTCTACATAAATGTACAGAAAAAGGAGTAAAAATAGGCACTCATAGTATCAATGAATTAAAAGTCATACATAGGCAAGTAGTAAATATTAATAAACACCCCAATAATTATTTTTTTTAGTTGCATCTATTTATTTATTTATAATTCATTTTACTTTTTTCTCAACTAACTAATTATAGTATGCAAGCGTTGAAAATTGAACCTTGAACCTATGAATTAACAATTGTGACGTTACCACTAATTAAGTCATTGTAGAGTGTTGCTTGTTTTTTATTATATATTATTATATCAATTCAATTTAAACCATTCGATCATTAATTTACGGATTATAATATTAATTCTATTTATATATAGAATATAAATTTCCTAGCATAACTGCATGTACAGTTTGAGAGAATTTTTAATATATTTTCAAAATAATATTCTAGGAAATATTTTAATTGTTTGTGTTTAAATTAATTATACTTCTAAATCTGGAAACCTATTTAATAATATTGTAATATGGTTTTTATATTAAAATAATATAATACTACTAAAATACACAATAACTTATCATGGGTTGGTGAAGTTAACATAATTCTAACTGAAGGTATAAATGACAGCGTAACTTGTATAAGATAAAGATGCAACTCGCATTTAATATGAATTTTTTATTTGGTCTAACAATTAATATGAATTTATTGGAAGTAAAGATTCTTCCTTCTCTTTCATATTCTGTATATGGAATAATGGTGAAATAAGCAAATGAGTAATAACTGAACTTTTCAAATCCTATCTGTTTTATTGTTTTTATTAATGGAAGGACATCGCGGCCTGCCTATGTGCGATTTCACAGTACAGATGGCGGCAGCTGTCTGTGACAACGAATAATTAGATCAGTTCATTGTCTGCACCCTTGTTTTAGTCCTTTTTTTTTTACTTTTCATTATTATTATTTATTATTTATTATTTTTGGGAATTGTTTGAAGTTGAAATCTATTTTTCACAACCAAGCACGTGTACTAACTCCTAAGAAATTATTCCAGTTTAATTATTGGTATTGAGTGGGTATAAAATTATATTAAAAGTTTGTTAAGAAAAATTTTACTGCCTTGTATTCCTGTCCGGTTTTACCGGATTACTAGATCAATCGCCTGAGAAATTTTTTTTAAAATAAAAAACTATTTTTTTGTTTATCACTTTGATACTGATCTAGAATCCCTCCATTATTGTTGATGAATATTTCATATTTGGATGATGCCGAAGTATTATTGTCAAAAATTAATGTAAAGGTTTATGTTTTTATATTTTTATTGAAGTGATACGTGTTAAAATATATGTAAAAAAATTTCCCGGTAAAAATTTCATGTAAAAACATAAAAATGATAAAAATTTAAGTTTTTACATTTTTATTTAAAACAAAAAATTGAATCGGATCAACATTTACCTCGTGACCTGGTTTTATTTTATTTTTTCAAAAAAGAAATAAAACAAAAAAACCCTACTTTCATTTTCCGCAAATCAAATGCATAATATCTTTTTTCAGCTATCCGGAAAAAAATCCTTGGAGGAGGTCGTTGTATTTTCATTTAAGCATCGTTAAACTTTATTCTTTTGATGTTTTGAAATTTGGTTATATGAGTGGTTAAATTTTTTTTGTGTTTTTGGACTTATGTCTTATATAGTTATATGATTTATATCTTTTAAATATAAATTTATTTATTGAATTTTGAGTAATGATTTATGTGATTTTTTTTGACATATATATAGATATAATTTTATATTTTAACCTTAAGTAATAAATTTTTTATATTTTATATCATTTTACGATTTATATTTTACCATTCTCTTCCATTTGTAAGTAAAAATTCTATTTTGAAAACATTATTCAGAAGCAATTATGACTTCAAAGAGGATATTCTCTCTCTACCAAGTAAGTCTCTATAACTTCAGTTAAGTGCACTTACATGCGGAAATTATTTCTCTGGTTACTCTTTCTCTCTCCTCTTTCTTTCTCTCTCTCTTCTCTCTCATTTGTCTTCCTCTTTCTCTCACAAAAGGTGCATTGGTCCGGGCTCTCTACATGTTTGCTCGTTACATAGACTATATAGGAGTGGAGATTATTTTTTGTGAACCTGATGGTCCCTTAGTATAAATAAGAGAGTAAAATTAGAAAAGAGGAAAAATAACAAAGATAAAAAGAAAAAATAACAAAGATAAAAAAGGAAAGAAAAAATTAATAACGTGAAAGAGAGCACCAAAAAATTCATTGGCCCTGGACCATAGTAAATATTCCCATAGAAGTGCTATCTATCATTACACTTAATGTCCTACAGAAAATACGCCATTTAATTTATTTAGTTACTCTGCAAATACATTAAATTGATTATTTAAATACAACAATAATGTTTAATCATTTTTTTTTCATTTCAAATACATATTTTTATTATATGGTTGTTATATCTTTCCTTTCCAATACTTAGAAGTGCGAAGACAAACAAAAATATGGTAAAGGAAATTTTCTTTTTTATCCAGAAATCTCAATTTTTAAAATTATAATTTTTACATTTAGTTTACGATAATATCTTAAAATTAAATTTTTTAAAAAATTCAATTTCTCGATAAATCCCAAAAATTCCGCATACCAAACAGGCCCTTAGTCCAAACTCAAAGAGCCAATCTGTCGGTTTCAATGAACTGGAAAAATGAACGTACAAAAAAAATGTTTATAAAAATAGAGAAATTAGTTTGACATGTTGTAAAATTGATATTGTTTCTTCTTGCAACAAGGATTCGGTTCCGTATCCTTACATTTTGGTTTTGGATTCTGAGTTTTTTTTTTTTGGGTTTTATAAGAGTTATGTTGTAGTAAAAGTGATTGTGTAATGTTATAGAGATTCATTTTGCGTGCCGTAATTTTTTTTTCTTCAAAAAATGTAAACCCTACCAAATGTTGTGTGTGTAGGAAACTTTGTTGTGTCATATTAAATGACAAATACAAACTCACTTTTTTTTTAAGTGTAAGTCTCGTATTTAATATGTCTGTGCAGATCAAAAACACTTGTTATCTGTTACGACAAAAAATAAACCCATAAAAGTACGTAGAAGACGCAATCACTCCGCAAATAATGCCAGTCCACGATGCATTTTTCATGTAATTTGTATATTGTAATTAGTCAAAAGTAAAGTTTGTCATATATGATATATGAAGTATTAGAAGGTGCTTGATTTGATTTTTATCTTCCTTAACGGTTTTAATAAATGAGATTGCCCAACCCAGCATGTGAATGGGGGATCCTATCGCAATTGACTCCGTACTTGAGTGTAGAGACTTTGTGCTCTTATAAGTCACAAGTCATTGCACAAAAATGGGGGGAGAAAATCTCAAATTCTCAAAGGGAAGCTAAGGCTTGGAAAATGCATTTCCAATTTCCCTCCTATTTTAACGGTTAAATTTTCTTTCTTATTGTAATTTTCAAATATTTATAAAAAAATATAAATATAAATAGAATCGTTAGGAGCAGCAGATTATGTGATTAAGTAGTGGATAAACAAATGAAGACCTAGTTTTAATTGCTAATTAATTTTCTTATTCTCAATCAAGTTTTTTATAGGACAATTTTTTAAGCATTTTAATCATCAAAATATGCATCAATGTAGTCTACATGAAATAAATTTGAGAAGATTACCAAATAAAATAAAATAAATAAATTTGATATAAATTTTGGCCATAAAAGATTAATTTTATTTATAAATTTTATTTTCATGAAAAACATTATTAAAAAATAATATAACCCCAAAAATAAATCAAAATCACAATAAATGTGAAGAAAAAAATCACTTAACCAAAATGATGTCATTTTGAAATTGAGCTGAACTGGAATGAGAGCTAGGTTTGTATCCCTCAAAAGGTTAAGTATCTGAATGTATAAGTGCTCAAAGAGATAATGATATAAACCAAAGCTCTTGGAGAGTTACTGTAAGTGCAATCTCAGGAGGCTAAGAAAGAGATGAATGTATGTAGTGCTTCTTCAATGGGTATGGTATTAGATGATGTGTTCTTCTTCAAAGGGAGAATAACAATTTATATAGTGAGAATTTTTTTTGTTGATGAGAGAGAAAAAGAGATGAGCCAAAAATTCCTTAACCCAATCCTCACTATTATATTGAGCTGTGCAAGGATGAGAGAGATACTATACTTTAAGTTCCATATGCTTATAGTGGAGTGTCAAGGGACTGGACCAATGTTATTAAAATCGGCTCGGACCTGTCGGTTTGACCCAAAAAACGGTGAACCGGTCATAAACTCGGTCCGAGTAATGTGTTGGATTAGACATGCAAGCGACCCGTGATGAACTGGTAATAACCGGATTGACTCGATTGGGTGTGTAAAAACTCGGTGAACCGGTGGTTCGCTCACAACAGACAAAAGTCTCACGAATCCTGTAACGCTCGGCCGCTTGCAATAATTAATAACTATTGATAAACCCTTGGTTTACTATGTTTTTATGCTATATTCTACAAGAATTATATGGTAGATTACATGAAATCAAGGTGTTATATGATAAAATCATAAAAATTTGAAAATTGAGCTAATGTTTTGATATCTTGCTCATTTTGAAGGTAAATTCACAAGATTTGGTGCTAAGAAGTAATAAAGGAATCATAACAAAGATTTGAAGCTCAATCTGCAGGATCTTAAATAAAGACAGAAACAAATCAAGATTTGATTGGGAATTGATAGAGATTTATGGGGAGATTTGATGAAGAATTAAAAAGATATGGCTTCAAAGGTTATAAATAGGGAGCTTGGAGTCAATGGAATTCACTCATTCACATACACACCAAGGAATTACACAGAGACCCAAGGGAGGAATCCTGTTGCAGAGCGTTGGAGCACTGATGAACCAAGTCAACATCACACCAATGGAGGCTTGAGGTTCTCTTTTCTTTCTTATTGCATTTCAATTCAGTATGTTAGACTAGACTTTTATGTAGTTAGGGGTAGATGGAATCCAACTGAATCATATGCTTTGAACTAAATTGTCTCTGAATTCTTTTCTTTTATAATTGAATAAATTTATCTGTCTTTAATGCTTTCTATGAGTTTGCTCCTTATAAAATGATTTAGGGGAATTGTATGACAATAGGGATGTTGATGCATGAATCTTGACTTGGTAAATTTATCACAATCATTGTGATCTAGGGATAGACATAGAACAATTGTGCAATCTTTAATTCTTGATCTTAATGCATGTTTTCTTGGGGAATAATCGGGGAACTAGAGTTCTTTCAAGATCACATAGATTTAGGGTAACAAGGAATTGAGCCCTAACTAACTTAGAAAGAATTGATTGACATTATATTAAGAGCAGATTCTTGACAGTTTAATTCATAGCATATAGAGGAGATTGGGGGAAGTCGAAACCCTAACTATGCTTGTTTTTAATCTTTAAATCAATCATCTTTCCAATTGCTTTTTAATTCTGAATTTTAATTTGCATGTTATTAATTATTTTCTTTTTAATTGCAATTTTCTTCATCTAAATATTGATTGTCCAACTAAACCGCGATTAGCGAACTAGTGTTTGAAACCCAATCCTCGTGGGAACGATCTCGTACTCCGGTACACTTTTATTACTTAACGACCGGTGCACTTGTCGAGTCGCAACAACTATCCCCACTATAGTGTTTGAAACCCAATCCTCGTGGGAACGATATCGTACTACGGTACACTTTTATTACTTAACGACCGGTGCACTTGCCGAGTCGCAACAACTATCCCCACTACACTAACACGAGACTTTTTAGTGTACTTTATACTCACTCACACACTTCCTCGAAAAACTTCCCAGGAGGTCACCCATCCCAGAATTGCTCCAAGTCAAGCACGCTTAACTATGGAGTTCTTCTGTTATGAGCTACCGAAAAGTATATGCATTTTGTAAGTATAGGTAATACCAATTAATTTTTATAAGATATCTCCAACTGTGCAGTCTCATACTGTACAGTCTTTGGAATCTCTCTTTCGGGTGTTAATTCGATTCATTCATGTAACCCCCCGCTGGAAGCTATCAGGAGCCGCTCCTTGTCTGTACCCTTTCGCACCGGCGATCACTCCCTGTCCTCGTCAGCGCCCAGGATGTTACAAATCTCACGATGTTGCTTTGGTTAAGCACCTTTGTAGAGAACTTTATAAATAATGTATTTTTTCTTGAGTTGGTCGATGTGAAACTATGTTAATTGTGTGCTTTCTCATTCATTCTCGAGAATCCTAAGATACCCACCAAGGAGAAGTTGCGTTTCTAGTTGCTCTTCCTCGATGAGATCATCGACAAGCCATTCAGATGTTCTTTTTCAAAGGGGGATTGATGGGACAAAAATTTGTTCCCATCTAAGCTCATTTTGATGATAAAATTTCATCCGTTCCTTCATCTGGTGACCAATTTTTGCCTCAAAAGCACATTTCTAGAACTTAGGAACAAAAGCACCATAAGGGAGCAAATGATGATGTAATCAGTTGGGAATACAAGAAAAAGGGAACAGATTGACTCATTAATACACCTGCTCCACTAACTCACCCTCTCTGACCACTTTGCAGGAAACGTTGAAAAAAAGCATCCAAAAAGTAGAAAGAGGTAGAACAATTAAGAAGGAAGAAACGTGTATAGCAGAGAATAAAGAGTTACCATTGGGTGAGAGGAAAGGCAAGCATGGGAAACGCAGAAGAAAAGGCAAATCTCAACAATAAGTGTCCCATCCATCAACTTGCTTCACAAAAGAGCACTGTTCACACCACCTTCTCATGCATTCGAGAAACAACTCAAGTGAAATTACAAGTTTTGCCATCCACTTTTCTGGCCTATAAATAGGACGTTTCAACACGAAGAAATGATCGAATTCCTTAAGAAGAGAGCACTTAGGATAGTTTCAGTTTTTACTTTTCAAGTTGTATAGTTTTAACAATAGTTAAGTGACAACAACCCTTCCCCCATTCTATATCTTCCATTTGAGACTCCTTACGAGTAACAACCATAATTCTCCATTTTATTTTCTTGTAACCTAAACTTGTTTCTTATTAATATATGTTGTTGTTTCTATTCTCTTCCAGTCGTTATCTCTGAACTGAATCTCGGGTCTATGGGATTTCAGTTTGGAATAATTATGTTTATAGTTGTAGCTATGGGCTAAGTTATTTGAAGAACGAAGAAGCTGTGAAATTCTTAAAGAACTATACTCAAAACTTTTGCACTGAAGCTTTTGTATTTTTGTGATTTAAGTGGGCTTTATTCTTTGTGTATAAATGGAAATTGAACTCAAACTGAAAAAGGAACTTCCATAAGGAAGGGATTTCAGACAACTTAATCAGAGGAGGAAGGTAGTATTGTGAAAACAACATTATTGGTTACCTTAGGAATAAGGAACCAACTCGTTCATTGAATGTTCTGAACTTAGTAACTGTTGAAGTCAAGGGAACCATAAGAATATGGAAACTTGTGAGCCATTAAAGTCCATTAGCTGAAGAATCAGAGTTGGCAGTGAAAAGACCTGAACAAATTCAGAAGGGTTAAGTCTTAAGTTGAGAATATAGCTATTTAAGAATAGAACAGTGGATATGTTTCTTCTATTAAAAACTATTTTTAACCATCCATCTTGTTATCTCTTAAATATTGTTATCTTGTAGTTATTCTCTTTCATAATTCTTGTGACTATACAATCAAAATTCCAACGAATTTTGTCGTTCCTTCTCACATCAAGAAGGATTTGGTATATAACGACGCGAGTAGTTGTTTGGAGTCAAACTAAACCTACTATCTCTGAGGGAACGTTTTCAAGGTAGAAGGGAAAGAATGACCAAATAGTTCAAATACCGTCTTTTCTCTTCTTAATAAATCTTTGTAAAACAGTTTAATGTATTATTTAGAGTTCTATCCTCGTGGGAAAAATAATCTGGGCAATAATAATCTCATTTATTACTTGATGTGTGCACTTGCACGACTGGTTGATATTAATAGAACGAATGTGTTTTCTCTTGATGGACTAAGTAAAAGGAACGTCCTTAAAAGAACATATAAGAACCCAACAGGGGTCGCCGGAGCTATGTAGAATGGAGACACTTCGTCCATGGAGGAATTGCACAGCGCAATCCAAGGAGCAATCGTGCATTGCAATAACTCTTTGATTCAGAAAAAAACTGTGGTCAGTAACGAAATCTAACATAATGAACTATAAAGGGTTGCTTGATTTTTCACATGCAGTTTCTTTTGTTTCAGTTATCTTCCACGATCTGATTAACGAAAGATCAAGTTAAAAAAAAATTATTTTTCTTTTTCTCTTTTAATTTATTATTTTACCTTGGAATCTGATATGGAAGTGTGGTTAAAAAGTTGCATGTGACTATATTTTTTACTTTACTCCACCTTTTCCCCAACTTCTCCTAACAAATGGTTCATTATGTTAAGTTGTATTATGATTTTTTTAAAATTTAAATTATGAAATATGTATTTATATTTATTTATCCGATTTAAGCGGTTGAACCAGTGACCCACTCGTTGAACTAGTAACCCAGTGACTCACCACCCTGACCGAGTCAATGACCGGGCCAGGTTTTACAACATTGGATTAGACCCTTGATAGGCCTCTAATGGTCATTATAATGGGTTTGTGAGCACCTATAACACCCTCTATAACTAGCGAGCATAAAAAAATAGATTAGACATTAGATATGAAGTCAAACTCACTAGTACATCTAGATTAGATTAGATTACATCAACAAAGGTGGTAAACATTTAAACTATATGGGACCTATAAGTAGGTGTGTTGATTAAGTCCTATTTAGTATGTTTTATACACAAAGGTTCTATTCTGTCAGGGTAGAAAATAGTAGCCATTCCTTCTCACCAACCAGGATGTAAAACTCTATATGATCCTCATAAAAGTAGACATTTATTCCAACCTATCAAATGTCAAACATGAACTAGGCATGCTTACTTTCTTGAAATGTTAGCATAAACATAAACACACGTGAGATAAATCTCACTAATATTGAGGTTTTCAAAGTATAACCAATCCAACTGTTATAACGAAAAATATCATTCTCTCAAGGCATGTTTATGATAAGAAAATCTATATTTTAACAGAAATTGGAATATTAAGTATAGAGAAGAATGTGTAATATTTAACTGAACTTACTAAAGCCCAACCTCTTATTGGGTTGTGTTCTTCCATTAATGTAGCACGCACCCACATTTATTGGGTGCAAGGCTCAAGACAGCCCAACCATCTCATCATTGTGAGAAGATTCTGGAAGGAGGTAGAGGGTTCCCCTCACCTCTATATAAACACATGAGACCATTTGCAATTTGGTTAGAGAATTTGAGTACCTCTAGAGAGAAGTTTGAGTGTGATATTTTTAGAGACGTTTGAGATTAGCACCGTAATTCGTGAAGTTTGAATGTACCTCTAGTGTATAAACAAATCACACCTGGTTCACCGACTATCATGCTGGAATACAAGGATGGCATGAGCATGATTGAGCACCTCAACACCTATAAAAGTATTTGAATCAATTGTCTAAAGCCGAAATGAAGATTGATGACGAGATGCAGGCTCTGCTGCTGTTGATCTCGCTGCCATAAAGCTTCTTCTCCTCTAACAGAAACGATGAATTTAGAGTCGAGAAAATGGGAAATCGGGTGACAGGTAAGATTGTTGGTGTTGGTGATGTAACCCTGACCACAGATGTCAGGTGCCGACTTATACTGAAGGAAGTAAGGCATGTGTCTAGCATGCGTTTGAACCTAATCTTGGTAAGCAAGTTTGATGATGCCAGGTTAGTGAACTACTTCAAAGGATGTAGATGGAAATTGGGCAAGGGAAAATTGGTGATGGCTCGAGATGGGAAAGAAGGCTCCTTGTATGTGATGCAAGGAAAGATAAATGGTGGAGAAGCCAACTCGGTTCAAGATGGACCTAGCATGGAGTTATGGCATAAATGCCTAAGTCACATGAGCGAGAAAGGATACCAAATTCTAAACAAAAAAGGATTATTGACCAAGTTGAAAGGCCAAGTGCTGGAAAGCTGCACGCACTGCCTAGCTGGAAAGTAGCACCGAGTTTCGTTTGTGAGACCAGATCAGCCTAGATGACGAAGTTATATTCTTGACCTCGTTCATACTAACGTTTGTTCCATGTTGGAGAGATCTCTTGGAGGAGCTCAAAATTTTATTTCCTTTATTGATGATCATTCCTGCAGAGTGTAGGTATATTTGATGAAATCTAAAGACCTGGTTCTCCAAGCCTTCAAGGAATTCCATGTAATGGTGGAGAGGGAGACTGACAAGAAGCTTAAGGTGGTCCGATCTGATAATGATGATGAATATTGTGGCCCGTTTGATGCTTTCTATAGAGCGGTCGAGATAAGACTTGAAAAGATGCCTTCAAAGACTCTGTAGCTAAATAGAGTTGCTAAAAGGATAACCCAGACTACAGAGGAAAAGGTCTAAAGTATGCTATCCCATGTCCGGTTGCTGAAATCATTATGTGGAGAAGCCATCAGAACTGCTGCTAATTTGATCAATCTATCACTGTGACGACCACTTGAAGGAGAAATTTTGGAAGAAGTCTGGTCAGGCTGGAAAACGACCTATTATCATTTGAAAGAATTTGGATGCCGAGATTTCGTATGTATCCCTAAAGACGAAAACGCGAAGCTGGATGAGAAGACAAAGAATGCATTTACCTTGGTTTGTCGGGATGTGAGTTTGGTTTTCGACTTTAGGATCCAATCAACAAGAAAATAGTAAGAAGCCGAGATGTAGTTTTTCATGAAGATGAGACTATTAAAGACATCTTGAAGTCCAAAGTCCAGGTTACTGTCCAAAACGAAGAACCAGTCCCTCTTGTCCGAGCTAAAACAGGGGGAGAAAACAATCAAGAAAATAATGAAGTGAATGACCAGCAACAAGAAGAGCCAACTATTGAAGTTGATCCTGAGCCCCGAGATGAGAATAATTTCGGATTCTCAAACTGAAAACTAACTCAGACACTCTACAAGAGTGAGAAAACCTTCTACAAGGTACCGACCTGATGACAGGGAACCACAGAGTTATGATGAGACCATGACGAGCTCAGACAAAAAGAAAGGGAGAAGATAATGTAGGACAAGATGAAGTCCTTGCACAAAAATCAGACGTATGAGTTGACCGAGTTGCCTCAAGGGAGACGGAGCGCTAAAGAACAAGTGAGTGTATAAAATAAAACATGAAGAGGACGTCTAAAGGCTGAGATACAAGGCCATAATCGTAGTGAAAGGCTACAATCAAAAGAAAGGAGTAGACTCTGAAGAAATATTTTCCCCTATCATGAAGATGACTTCGGTCCGAACTGTGCTAGCCATGATGACTTCAATGGACCTTGAAGTTGAACAGATAAATGCTTTATGGTGACCTAGGAGAGGAGATTTATATGGAGCAACTTGAAGGATTCTGAGCTTCAGGAAAAGAGGAATTGGTTTACCGATTGAAGAAAAGCCTGTATGGCTTGAAGTAAGCACCTCAGTAGTGGTATAAAAAATTTGAATCCTTATGATCGAGCACATGTTCATGAAGACGGAACTCGACCACTGCGTTTTTGTTAAAAGGTATGACACCAGAGACTTTCTGACTTTACTATTATATGTTGATGACATGCTAATTGTAGGGTAGCACAAAATGAGGATAATTTCCCTGAAGAAAGCATTGAGCTCGTCCTTCACACTGAAGGACCTCGACCCTTCAAAGAAAATACTTTGAATCGAAATTACCAAAAATCGAGATAAAATGCTGTTGTGGCTGAGTCAAGAAATATATATTGAGAAATTCTAAGAAGATTTAGCATGGACAAAGTCAAGATAGTTTGCACCCCATTAGCCGGACACATAAAACTGAGCCAGAAACAATGTCTGAGATCAGATAAGGAAAGGGACGAGATGCTGAAGATCCCGTACCAGTCCGCCGTCGAACGCTTAATGTATGCAACGATATGTACGAGACCTGATTTGGTGTAACACCCCATTATAGAACTGGTTTGTTACATTTTATGGTATCAGAGCAAGGCCTCTCTTCCAGTGCGATGTGGTTTGAGGATGAACTAGGCGGAAGCTAGTGAACATGTAACATCCCGGTCACTGACGAGGGCAGAGAGTAATCACCGGTGCGAAAGGGCACAGACTAGGCTTCCGGCCGGGGGTTACATGAATGAATTGAATTGATACCGAAAAGAGAGAGATTTCAAAGACTGTGCAGGTATGAGACTGTACAATTAGGAATATCTTATAAGTATTAATTGGTAGTACCTATACTAACAAGATGCATCTACTTTCAGTAGTTTATAACGGAAGAACTCCATAGTTAAGCGTGCTTGACTAGTATAAATTCTGGGATGGGTGACCTGCTGGAAAGTTTTTACATGAAATGTGTGAGTGAGTACAAAGCACACTGAAAAGTCTCGTGTTAGTGTTGTGGGGATAGTCATTGATTCTTGCAAGCAGCTGGGCGTTACACTTTGCATATATTGTTGGAATGGTAAGCCGATATTTGTCGAACCCAGGAAAAAATCATTAGGAAGCAATCAAGTATCTCAAAGGAACAACAAGTTTATGCCTCCGCTTTGGAGAAGGCAAGGTCGAGCTACAAGGCTATATGGATGCTGAGTTAGGGGGAGATACCGACTCAAGGAAGTCAATAACTGGTTATTTGATGACTTTTGCAGGAGGAGTTATCTCCTGACAATCAAAACTACAGAAATGCGTAGCACTTTTGACGATCGAGACTGAGTACATAGTTGCAATTGTGGCTTGCAAAGAAATGATGTGGATGAAGAAGTTTCTTCTAAAATTCAGCCATGATCAACATAAATTCAAGCTGAAGTGTGGTGATCAAAGCGCTATTCATCTATCAAAGAACTCGACTTATCACTCTCGCACTAAGCACCTTGATGTGAGGTATCATTGGATTCGGGATATGGTGGAGGATGGACAACTCGAACTCGCCAAAGTGCATACCAATCTGAATTGGTTCGACATAATGACAAAGAGGATACCTACAAGAAAATTTAAAGACTATTGCGAAGGTGTCAGGCTACTGTTGAACCTGATGCATTAAAGTCGAAAGTCGGAGATTTGTTGGGTGATGTTCCTCCATTAATGCTGGGATACACCCATATTTTTTGGATGCAGGGCTCAAGACAACCCAACCACCTCAACTATCTCATCTTTGTAAGAAGATTCTAGAAGGAGGTGGAGGGTTCCCCTCACCTCTATATAAACACATGAGTCCATTTTGTAATTTGGTTAGAGAATTTGAATACCTTCAGAGAGAAGTTTGAGTGTGACATCTTTATAGACGTTTGAGATTACCATCATCTTTGGTGAAGTTTGAATGTACCTCTAATGTATCTAGAGAAGCTTGACTCTTTGTAATCTTTCTTTTGACATAGTGAAAGATTTTCTGGACTAGTGTCTCGTGGTTTTTACTTCTTTACATTGAAGAAGGTTTTTCACGTTATAATTGGACTGTGTCACTCTGTCTCTCTCCTTCTACATTTTTTCATTTTTTCTGCGTCTTGGCCGACCTGATGACTTCAAGTAGAATTAAGAGGGAAGAGCTCCGAGCTCGAGGTGTCGACTTGTGATTCATTTTCGCATTCAATTTGAAGGACCAACGTCCCAACATTTTTGAGGGTATCTTAATGTGAAAGGTTATTTAGTAGCCGAGCTCAAAGCCAAAGTAAGTCGTCCCTTATAATAGTATCGTCTGATCCCAACCTTCCTTGGGTCAGTTCACATCGAATCATTAAGTTAAAAATTACATATTCTATTAATATTCATTTGTTACCAAAAGAAAATAAATACAAATCAATTAGTTTCATAGTCTTGATCCAATACAATTTTTATAACCAATATGCACATATCCAACAAATTCATAAAATCAAAGTATAGAAGATAAAACAAAAATGTAGAGGAAGTCTATAAGAAAATGGTTTGCCAGAGTAATAACATATCCACAATTTTTTTAAAAATAACTTATGGAATCTCAATTTTAAACATAAAAATAGATGAAAAGAATGAAATTAGAAAAATAAGATTCTCTCTCAATATTATCTTTCCTTTTCCTTCTCATTATTTCTTACTCTTTCTCTCTGTTTTTTTCTTCTTTCCTTTCCTCTCTTCCTCTCTGATTCTTTCTTTTCTCCATGCACTTTTACATGCTTCTATTATAAATATCTATTGACTATAGAAAGATTAATTTCATTTCTAAATTTTATATTCATGAAAAATGTTATTGGAAAAACTAATATAACCCCAAAAATAAATCGCACTTACCACAAATATAAAAAATAAAAATTCACTTAACCAAATCGATGTCGTTTTGGAATTGAGATGTAGTGGAATGAGAGTTAGGTATGAATCTCTCAAGGGGTTAAGTATCTCAATGTATGAGTGCTCAAAGAGACAGTGGTATAGATCAATGCTCTTGGAGAGTTACCGTAAGTGCAATCTTAGGAGGCTGAGAAAGGGAGGAGTGTATGAAGACTATAGTAGGTCTAAAATCCAGCAGAGTAACAACTCATGAAAATATTAGATAATATGTGGATCTTCAATGGGAAAAGAGGAGTTTATATAGGTGGAAGAATATCCCTTGCTGTGAGTTCCATGGGCTCATGGTGGGGTGTCAAAGGGTTGGACTCTTGATGGCCTGCCCATTATAATGGGTTTGTGAGGACCACCCAAAATAGGAATATATAATAGGAAATAGTTTTATTTCATATGATAAGAAAAACAATAAACCCTAATAATATTGGGGAAGTACGCATATATTTTTTGCAATTGAAAATCTTAATTCTTAGAATTAACCCCAAATATATTATTTTTTCAATTTAATCATAATAGACCCGTTAGATTTCTTGCGTCAACACTCTCCTTTAGTAAATTAAATTAAATCATTTAGCAAATAAAAGATAATATTGAAATTATTTAGAAATGCTATAACTTAGATATTATTTTTGAGAAATATGTTTCTCATATTGCATTTGTCTCATGCACTGCACAAAAATAAGTGAAACCCACTAAAAAAAAAAGAAAAAATGAACCTCATCCATTTTTTATGTGTTGCATAAGATAATTGTATCATAAAAAATATATTCCCCATTAGTATCTTTACTTAAGAAGAAGAAACGGAGTATAAAATATTATCATTACAATAGTGGCATTCATATCGTTTTCAAATAAACGCAGCCACATCCACTGTTGTTAAACCCGACCCGGGCATCGACCCGGTCGGGGTACTGAGTCACTGGTCGAACCGGTGGGTTACTGGTCGGACCGGTTGACCCGGATATGTATAGATATATAAAAAAATATATATAAATATGAACATATAAATTCAATTATATTCTCCATATCTAAAATAAATTAAACAAGGTTCACTAAATAAGCTAAAAAATATGAAGCATAAATAAATAAAAATGCATGCTATTATTATGTCAATTTAAATTGCTACTCAGAATTCCCATAAACATACCTCTCAATGACATTGAACTCATATTTTTCAAATTTAACTACATTAAAATGACATATGTAACATTCTCTAATTTATTATTCCACAAATTGCTTCAGTATTGAAAACTAAGAGGTCATTGTAGAAGAGTATACTAACAAATAAAATTACAAAAAGTTTTTAAAATGAGTTATATATTTTTTTTGTAAGATGAAACAATTTTGATTTTTTTTTAAATGCATGACCTGATCGGGTCGCTAGGTCACCGGATTTGGCCGAGTTTGACCGGGTCGATGCATGAGTTTTACAACAGTGGCCACATCATAACCATTTGAGTTATTATTCGAGTAAACATTAGTAAATTACGGGTATACGTATGTGATGCAAAAAATATATATTTCCAACTTCAAATAATCTTAAAAAAAATTGCTTGCTCATGAAAATCATGCATATTATCAATAGAAATGAATTATTTCATATTTCATTTTTAAAATAATTTTACATGTGAAAACTTTTAGTTATTTATTAATAAATTAACGGTCACAATTAGAATATCATTTTAATGAAAAATATGACGGTTAATCTATTAATGAAAAATTAAGTTTTTTCAAGTAATATAATTTTAAAATGGAGATTATCGCATCAATTTCCATTGTCAGTACATTATAGATTATGGGATTATTTATAACTTTTAAATAGTAATACCTGTAGATGTTCTTAAATATTTATTAAATACAATAAGTCAATAAATATCTAAGAATCTAATAAATATAACCCATCATCAATAAAAGTTGAATAACTCCGAATTATTTTTACTACACTAGAGAGTCAATAACTATTGGTTGAAGTAATAAGAAATTTGTTTCCCTTAATTAGATGTGTGAAAAATAATCCATAAACCGATGGATATATATATATATATATATATATATATATATATATATATATATATATATAAAATTAGCTACGAAAAATTACAACATCCCGAGCATAAACAAATATCCAGAACACAGTGCGCAGAAATAGCAGCAGATTTTTGTTAAGCTAGACACGGATTTTACCTTTACGAAGAACATAATGAATAACTACCATCCAATCCCTTTTGTTTAATGCCTGAATATCAGCAATGAAAATACCATAAATATGTGTATTAGAAAAAAAAAATTCCTGAATAAATATTATAAATTGAAGTTGTTAGAGATATATAAAAACTATTAATGTAACATCACCCGCTAGCTTAAGCTTTTGGGTTGAATTGATTTTTTAGTTTCAGAGCCTCGGTGCCATGGGTTCAGTCCGTACCTCCCAACTTTTTTTTATGAATTTCTTAACAGAGATAGGTAGACTTGTACATTGTTCATCCTTTAAGTCTAATGAACTCTCGTATGAGGGAGCATTTTAGAAATATATAAAAATCATTAATGTAACATCACCCACCAGCTTAAATTTTTGTATTAAATTGATTCTTTAGAGAAGCCATAATAATAACTATTTAATTAAAATATCAAAAGAAAAATTATATATGTAATAAAGTTCTATTACATGAAAGCACTATATATATAGATTAATCAATTAGTCATATCAGTTGGCAATAATATGAGATTGTTGTATTTTTGGTCATGAGTGTTGGGAAAACTCGATTCCCTCAAGCTCGGCTTAGGGGCCTTTGTGCGGAAGTCAATCAACAAGATCCTGATCTCGGATCTCGGCAATACCTCAGCTTGAACTTCACCAGGTCAGGCAGCGCAGCGGAAAAATCAAAACGAAAACAGGAGAGAGAAGAAGAACACAACTAGATTTAACGTGGGAAAACCTTCTCCAATGAAGAAGTAAAAACCCACGGGACCTAGTCCAGATCAGAAATCCACTATGAAAATAATGGTTACAAATAATCAAATACACCAATGTGGTGGTTAACTCAACCTCTCCAACAATGGTGATAATCAAACTACCCTAGAGATGTTTCACTCAAACTCTCTCTAGAGATCTCTCAAATGCAAAGCATAAAGCTTTACTCAAACAATCAAACAATTTTTCTCTCAAATTTGTTCTCTCAAATCTGACCTCTCTAATCTAACCTAGCCTCCACCCTCAACTAATGAGTATATATAGAGGAGGTGGAAATTAGGGTTAGGGTTTTTAGGAAACCCCTCAAATGGGCTTGGGCTTAGCATTGAAGGAGGAAGCCCAACAAATCTCCCCCTCCGACTTCAATGCGTCGGCTTCTGCATCAACCCGGCTCCTTCACAGCAGTCTTCAAATTTTCTTGCTGGAACCGGCTTTGTCATCATGTCGGACCAATTTTGGTCAGTGTGCACTTTGACGAGTTCGAGCTCTCCACCTTCCACCACATCCCGGATCCAGTGATACCTCACATCAATATGCTTAGTGCGGGAGTGATAGGTCGAATTCTTCGCAAGATGGATTGCGCTTTGATTGTCACAACCCAGCTCGTACTTGTCTTGATCATGGCCGAGTTCCATGAGGAACTTCTTCATCCACAGTATTTCTTTGCTTGCCTCAGTAGCGGCAATGTACTCAGCCTCAGTTGTAGATAGTGCAACACATTTCTGAAGTCTTGATTGCCAAGAGACAGCTCCTCCGGCAAATCTCATCAAATATCCTGTAGTCGACTTCCTCGAGTCGGCGTCTCCCCCTAAATCAGAATCCGAGTAGCCTTGCAACTTGGCTTTGCCCTCTCCGAATCGGAGACATAAGTCGGTCGTACCTCGGAGGTACTTGAAGATCCACTTCACTGCTTCCCAGTGCTCTTTGTCGGGGTTTGACAAATACCGGCTTACCATTCCAACAGCATACGCCAAGTCGGGTCTAGTGCAAACCATTGCATACATCAAGCTTCCGACGACGGATTGGTAAGGGACCTTCATCATCTCATCTTTGTCTTCATCAGATCTCGGACATTGCTTCTGGTTCAGCTTTATGTGTCCGGCAAGGGGGGTGCTCACTGTTTTGGCTGTATCCATGCTGAATATCTTCAGAATCTTCTCAATATATTTCTCTTGACTCAGCCACAGTAGCTTCTTCTGTCTATCTCGGATGATCTTGATTCCGAGAATCTACTTTGCAGGGTCGAGGTCCTTCATTGCGAAGGACGAGCTCAACGCCTTTTTCAAGGCGGCTATCCTCGATTTGTCTTTCCCTACAATAAGCATGTCGTCAACATATAACAACAAAATCAGAAAATCTCCGGCCTCATACCTCTTCACAAATACGCAGTGGTCGGCTTCAGTCTTCTCAATCTTATGATCAATCATGAATGATTCAAATTTCTTGTACCACTGTCGAGGTGCTTGCTTCAAGCCATAGAGGTTCTTCTTCAACCGACATACCAAGTCTTCTTGGTTTGGAGCTTGGAATACTTCAGGTTGCTCCATATATATTTCTTCTTCTAAATCACCGTGAAGAAATGCCGTCTTCACGTCCATTTGTTCTACCTCGAGGTCTATTGAAGCCGCCATGGCTAACACGGTTCGGACCGAGGTCATTTTCACAACAGGAGAAAAAATCTCCTCAAAATCAACTCCTTTCTTCTGATTGCAGCCTTTCACTACAATTCGGGCTTTGTATCTCGACTTTTGCCCGTTCTCTTCATTCTTAATCTTGTAGACCCATTTATTCTTCAAAGCTTGTCTTCCTTTAGGCAACTCAGTCAGTCTCATAAGTCTGATTCTCGTGCAGAGACTTCATCTCGTCTCGCATTGCCTTTTCCCATTCTTCTTTCTCTGAGCTAGTCACAGCCTCATCGTAACTCTGAGGCTCACCGTCTTCAGAAACAATAATGTATTCATCAGATGGGTATCTCGTAGAGGGTCTTCTTTCTCGAGTTGGATATCTCGGCTGTTTTTCAGCTTGAGAACCCGGTTCATCAATTTCATCCCGGATCTCATCATCAACTCGAACCTCAGTGTCTTGGTCATCTTCAGCTTGTTGCTGATCATCAATTTCTTCATTCTCTTGATTTTCTCCCCCTGCTTCAGCTCGGACAGGAGGGACGGGTTCTTCACGTCTGACAGTAACCCGGACTTTGGGCTTCGAGATGTCATGAATGTTCTCATGCTCATGAAAGATCACATCTCGGCTTCTCACTATCTTCTTATTGATTGGATCCCAAAGTCGGAACCCGAACTCACATGTCGGCGAACCAAGATAAATGCATTCTTTAGTCTTTGCATCAAGTTTGGCCCTTTCATCTTTAGGGATATGCACGAAAGCTCGGCATCCAAACACTTTCAGTTGATTGTAGGCCGCTTTCCGACCTGTCCAGACTTCTTCTGGAATTTCTCCTTCAAGTGGCTGTGATGGTGAGAGGTTGATCAAGTCAACAGCAGTTTTGACGGCTTCTCCCCAGAATGATTTCGGCAATCCGGCATTGGATAACATGCTTCGGACCTTCTCTTCAATAGTTCTGTTCATCCTCTCAGCAAGTCCATTCAACTGTGGAGTCTTGGGGGGCGTCTTCTCAAGTCGAATCCCGGCCGCTCTGCAGTATGCATCAAATGGGCCGCAATACTCACCACCATTGTCAGATCGGACCACCTTCAATTTCTTGCCAGTCTCCCTTTCAACCATCACATAGAATTCTTTAAAGGATTGGAGTACCTGGTCTTTAGTCTTCAATAAATATACCCACACTTTGCGGGAATGGTCATCAATAAATGAAACAAAGTACTGAGCTCCTCCAAGGGATCTTTCCGACATGGAGCAGACATCAGTATGGACGAGGTCAAGAATATACCTGCGTCGTCTTGGTTGATCCGGTCTCACAAAAGAAACTCGGTGCTGCTTTCTAGCTAGGCAATGCGTGCAACTCTCCAACACTTGGCCTTTCAACCCGGTCAATAATCCTTTCTTGTTCAGGATCTGGAGCCCTTTCTCGCTCATGTGGCCGAGGCACTTGTGCCATAGCTCCAAGCTAGGTTCATCTCGGACAGAGTTGGCTTATCCGCCATTGATCTTTCCTTGCATCACGTACAAGGATCCTTCCTTCTTACCTCGGGCCACGACCAAGTTTCCCTTGGCCAGCTTCCATCTCACACTACCGAAGTAGTTCACTAACCCGACATCATCAAGTTTGCCTACCGAGATTAGATTCAAACGCATGTCAGGAACATGCCTCACATCCTTCAACACAAGTCGGCATCCGACATCTGTGGTCAGAGTTACATCACTGACACCAACAATCTTGCTGGTCACTTGATTTCCCATCTTCACGACTCCAAAATCACCACCTCGATAAGAGGAGAAAAAACCTTTGTGTGGAGTAACGTGGAAGGAGGCACCGGAGTCAACAATCCAGGTGCAGTCATCATATGCAACATTCAAATAATTATCCTCACCAAGGAGGAATATCTCGGCATTCGAGTTTGCAGCCACCGCAGTGGTGCTCTTGTCTTCCCTCTTCTTAGGAATAATCTGATCCGGCTTCACAGAGCCGTTCTTCTCATCATTCTACAAGGTCCAGCAGTCTGGCTTCTTGTGACCTGTCTTTCCACAGTAAAAGCACTTCAACTCATATTTCGGCTTTGACCGACCTCTGGACTTGTCTCGTCTGTCACGACATCTACCGCGGCTCTTACTTCTACCACGGGAGTCAGATTTCCCTTTGTTCTCAGCAACGTTGGCCTCAGACGTACTCGAAGTACCTCGTTCTCTTCTCCTGGATTCTTCGCCCAGGAGGCTGTCTGTCACGACATCCATCTTCAATTTTCCATCTGAAGTCGAGTTATTCAGGGTCACCACTAGAGTATCCCAGCTTTCTGGTAGCGAGCTCAACAGCAGCAATGCTTGCAATTCTTCATCAATTTTCATATCAGCCTTTGACAACTGATTCACAATACCTTTGTAGGTGTTCAGGTGTTCAATCATACTCATGCCGTCCTTGTATTCAAGCTTAACAAGTCGGCGAACCAGGTATGCTTTGTTCCTGGGAGTCTTCTTCTGAATCATGGACTCTAATTTCGTCCACAACTCATACGCGTTCGTGAATTCGGACACGTTCTCAAAGAGGCTTTTATCCATATATTTCCTGATCGTGGCTACCGCCTTCCGACTCAGGATCTCCCACTCCTTATCTGTCTTGCCTGCTGGTCTCTCATCAAGGATAATGGGCTCATGTAAATCTTTGCAGTAGAGATGATCTTCCATCATCGGTCTCCAATAAGTGAAGTTGTCTGCGGTCAACTTGAACATATCTCCATCATGAGTTATGCCACTGGTCTCCATCTCGTCTCCCTCAGAAACCGTCGAACTCGGGCTCTGATACCACTGTTGGGAAAACTCGGTTCCCTCAAGCTCGGCTTAGGGGCCTTTGTGCGGAAGTCAATCAACAAGATCCTGATCTCGAATCTCGGTAATACCTCAGCCTGAACTTCACCAGGTCAGGCAGCGCAGCGGAAAAATCAAAACGAAAACAGGAGAGAGAAGAAGAACACAACTAGATTTAACGTGGGAAAACCTTCTCCAATGAAGAAGTAAAAACCCACGGGACCTAGTCCAGATTAGAAATCCACTATGAAAATAATGGTTACAAATAATCAAATACACCAATGTGGTGGTTAACTCAACCTCTCCAACAATGGTGATAATCAAACTACCCTAGAGATGTTTCACTCAAACTCTCTCTAGAGATCTCTCAAATGCAAAGCATAAAGCTTTACTCAAACAATCAAACAATTTTTCTCTCAAATTTGATCTCTCAAATCTGACCTCTCTAATCTAACCTAGCCTCCACCCTCAACTAATGAGTATATATAGAAGAGGTGAAAATTAGGGTTAGGGTTTTTAGGAAACCTTTCAAATGGGCTTGGGCTTAGTATTGAAGGGGAAGCCCAACAATAAGTCATGGGTTTGACGCTCATGAAAGAAAACGAAAAACATTGGCATGAGGATATGGGGATATTTACACAAATGAGACAAGTGAAGTCGCGTCGGGACAACCTTGTCTTCCGAATTATGGTCCATGCATTCTGTCAATAATTAAGATAGGGTGAAAATAAATGGATAAATTATTTTACTTATTATTATTTTTTATCTATTTTTATCTATCATTTTCTAATATTATTATATCAGAATTTTAGTTATTTTTATTATTTTTCTCTTCTATTGAGATTCTAATCTAATAATATTAGAGAGTAGTAGATAAAGTAGCTAAAAAAGAATATAGGTAGAATAATCTATCCTGAAAATAAATATTAAAATTGCAAATATTATTAAAATTAATAAAAAGATTAATTATGATAAATATTTTTAAGATGCGACTAACTACTAATAATCTATTACTATTACAAAAATATTGAAAAATATCAAAATTTAGGGAGGTGCCAACCCACGCCCTCTTTGGATCCGCCATTGAGCAAGAGCAACATTTGATCGTCTATATACCCCTTCATTTCATAACGTGATTAATTGTTCCTTTTGCTCCCTTCCTTTTCTAAATGCTCATTGATTAATTACATCATATGGAGAATCTTAGATAAAAACACACCAGAAACCTCAATTTCTGCGACCAAATTTAAATTTAAAATCAATAATGGAAAAATAAAGAAAAAAACACTATATTTCATCATCCCTTTACTATCCCAATAAGGAAGATTCTATTAATAGTGACAGAGAACGCAAGTAGGTTAGTCACGGAATTTTTTTAATACAATTTGGTACTTTTTTTTCAAATTAAAATGTTTTCATACCATTTGAATTCATGTCTTTTTGTTTATTTTCCTTTTAAGTCCTAATTATTTATTAATTTGGAACTATAATAGTACCGAAAAAGCTCTCTTAGTCACATGTTTCTTCTTATCCCTCATTCCCTTTTAATAAATATCACTTTAATATTCATTAATTTTTTTATGTACTTATGTTTAATAATTTTATATTTGATTTATAATTTTATTTTCATTTTTCTAGTTTTTTTTTGTGAGATGTCGTTTATATTCAAAAGACTATGATTTATTTATTGGTTTTACAAGGCATATTTTTTATGAGTTTGTGATTTTGATCTAAGATAATTGGTCTGAATCTTCTTATACTATTTACATAGTACATTTAACTTTTTTTTTTTTTTGAAACTGATCCTAATTATCTCTTTGAGGCGAATCAAAACCTCCCGGTATTCCCATGAGTTCGACCCTTTAGCCTATGAGACTTATCCAGAGTTTGAATGCGAGTCCAAGAATCACGATACTTATGCCCTTCCCCATATGGTATTGGTGAAATTCGAACCAAGGTACATTTAACTAAGTATATTACAAAATATTATCATTTATTTTAAATAATGTTTAATCATTACTTTTTTGTGTGTGAAACTGTACCCTTGCAAAATTTAGTTTTTGCATAATTTTTTAGGAAGCGTTTGGTAGAGAAGATATTTTTTTTATAAAAAAAAATTCCGAGAATATGGTGGGACAAATTTTTTTCGAGAATGTTGAGTTAATTTTACTGATGCTATTATATTTGGTTGATTGTAAAATATTGATAGAAATCTGAACTGATAAAATTATCCATGATTTTAAATATTAATATTCAATCTCTTGTTAGTCATATCAAACTTTCATTTTACCAGTGCATTGTCTCCCTTTCTCCAAGTTTGTTTCTTTCTTTTCCAACATTTTCCCTCACCTCTCTTCCTCTATTCGGTATTGGGTCTACCATTATTGAAGCTGCAAAGTATGCTTTTTTAGTTTAGTGCAGTCACTAGGTATTGAAGTTGCAAAAATGTTGTTACACGTTGTTCAAAACGAGCTGTTCAAATCTTGAAGCAAATACGAAACTTCATTTTAAATTAAAATGTCACGCATTCGTGCAGGAAATAGAGATCTAACAGCCAAAAGTCACTACGATGCCAATTTTTTACAAAATTCAGATGATATTAAAATTCGGAATAAAGTGATTCGAATATATAACCAAGCGCTTTTCCAAACAATTATCAAACTCCACCGAGACAAAGTCCAATTAATTTATACGAAGAAATTAGAAAGAAAAAAAAAAGGTATGAAATCAACTTCAAAACTTGACCTAAAATTTGATTGCAACCACTCGCGGACTTAGGAAATATTATTCATGTCTGCACATTTAATGATGAGAGTTCGGGCGCAGAGCCCCCGAATTTTTTTTTTAAAGGAAATTTTAAATTTAAAAATAAAATATATAAATAAGAAAAGAAAAGAAAACCTTAACTTAACATAAAAAAATTATTCCCAACACCTTTTCTTTAATCAAGCTAATTTGTTGTGTGGCATAATAAAATATATGACATCCTTTTCCATCACACCGTATTCTATTCATTTTCATTTCATCCCTCGTTATATATCTAAGCAAAGTCTAATATAACCAACATTATATTTTACTGCTATGCTTAACAAAAAAAAAAATTCAAGAATTTGTGTCCGCAAGTGCGGACAGTGGTGACCAAACAGGTTCGCCACTGATTGCAACAGTTCACGAGGTTTTGCTTGATACTGATGGATCAATATTACTTTGTCGTCACTGATAGCCAATGGTTGGAAAAAAATAATTTCATGGGTGAGATGAAAATATTTTTTTCCCATGTGTAATTATAAACAAAAATGATGAGGGAAAAATTATTCTGAGATAATTTTACTATTACTCATATCAAATTTGGTAAAAAAAAAATCTCCATCCAACTTTCCATGATTTTCCGCAAAATACTCATACTAGACATCCCATTTGTGAATATATATTTATGAATAAAGCCCTGAAATCTCAAACTAATATTCTATCTCAAACTCTGTAATTACATTTTGTACCACAAATGAAAACTCTGCATAACTGCATTTATATCCTTTTTATTTGATATTGATATTTCTTGCATTAATTTTTTTTTCCATGTTGGATTAAATTAGCCTTAAATTGCTAGTGGTCAACCATATATTAAAGTAAATGTAAAGTAATTGATTAAGAGTAATATAAAAGTCAAATCCATGCCCAACATGGGATATGTGGGCTAGTTTTAGTCCTACAGCCTTGTGTAAGGTCACATCGGCGTGCCTACTTAGAAAATTCCTTCGTCTTCGATGAGCTCCTCTTTCTTAAAATAAATTAATAATAATAAATAAAAAATACAAGATTTCTTGGTTTTTTGGTGAGGATGATTTTCATTTTTTTTTCTACAAGTATTTTTTCTCTGCTTAAACTTCTTTTTGGTGATCATATAATTTGGTCTAACTTGAATTTCCTTTTCTTTTTAACTTTAGGGGGTGTTTGGTAAATAAATTATTTTTAGATTTCTGAAAAAGTGAAGGTGGTAATCCAATTTATTCATGTTAGGTAGAAGATTTTTGAATTTTTTTCTTCAGAAATATGATTTTCTCAGGATTTGATTTTACGTGTAAAATATAAACCAAAATACCACCCATCACTTTCTCGGAAAAATAAATGTGAAAATTCTGACAAAAATTTCAATAATATTTTGACCTATCGAATAATTTTTTAGTAACATTTTTAAAAAATTTATTTTTCTAACATATTCCTGATAAAAATTTCTCCAGTATCGAACACCGCAAGTTTATTAGCTTGTTTTTATTTTGGTGTAATCAGATTAGATGGCATAAGGCAGTGGCGGATCCACTTGCGGGCAAATGCCCACAAGTGCGGTCATAAAAATTTTCATTTCAGCTTTTTTTCTTCTTGGTTATAGGTCTTTATTTGTCTCTTGGTTTAATATATATATTAGAAGTAAATATCTTTTTAAGTTCTTAACAAAAAACATGGTTCCTATCTTAGTTCCTTACAAAACAAAATTAGTCTCGAGGTCCCTAAAAAATTTAAAGTGGATCAATTTAGTTAAAATCGTGGTCCCTCACAAATTCAAAAAATACCTACATTAGTCCCTCAAAAAGACCAAAATGGGTTCACTTTGAATTTCATAGGAACCAAGTGACTAATTTTTTTTATAATGGACTAAAGTGGGGACCGAATTGTTTGTTAGGGATCAAAAATGATATTTATTCTTATATTAGTTAGCAACGTAGCAACGTACGAAGATGATTAAAACATCGTAGCAACGCAAATTGATCACAGAGAAAACTTATTCTACCTCCCCCGTCACGTACCCATTCTCATCCTCTCTTCATCGTTTGTTTCCTTTTTCATTTTTATAAAAAGAGAGGATTGATTACAGGTCTGACATTCTCAAATAAGTTAATATCTAGAGACGAGGCCTTCACTATGATTTTCCTTACCTTTTGTACATGTAGTGTTGACTTTTTTATTCATCACTATAAAATAGAATGATGATATATGGATATACTGAAATATATTCTCATATTTGTTTTGGAGGATTGATAAGATTTAGGGGGAAAATAATTGGTTAAACTATTGTCTGCAGCTTGTTATAGAAGCAACTAGATTATGAGCGGGTTCAAGCATCAATTTAAATTTTCTTTACAAAAAAAATTTCGGGAGTCTAATTTTCTGGATCCGCCACTAGCACAAGAAAAGTCACAAGGCAAAGGAACTCAAGAAAAAAGAATATACATGATAAATCATATTAGAATTTAAAAATACTACAGGAGGCTTACCAAAAATAAAATAAAAAATACTACAGTCTAATTGGATAAACAATGACCATTGGACAAAATGTTTCACCAATTGTTAAATAATATTAGAACTTGAACTTATCTTATTTGACTTGGAAAAGGACTTGAACTATTTTTAGAAGGGAAGGGATTCGGAAACTTTGATAGCTGAAATCAATAGCATTTTAGTTTTAAATGATTAAACGATGAAAGAATTAAGAATTATTATTATTATTTTGGTTTACTTTGTGAAAGATAAATACAAGAATTTCTTGGTAGATATTAATCTACAAGGCATAATTGTTGCTTTCTTAATTGTGAAGAGAAATATATGAATATAACATATTGTTATTTATTATTACATATCTCTAGGTTAATAGAGAAATGAATTTCTCATGTTAAAATTTCATATAACTTGGTCTTGTGAATTTTTTTATATCTATCTCTTTATTCATTAATAATAATTCAACCTCATTTATTTAATACATGAGAATAGAGAAATAAACACAAAATTTTTATATGATCAGATCACATAAAATTTCAACATAAGAGGATTTACTCTAGAATAACAGTTTCAAGAGATCAAAACACACTGAAACAAAGATCATCGATCCAATATTCTGAATTATAGGAAAATGTGCTAGCCATGGATAATAAAAACTATTCTGTGTTCACATTTGCAAAAATTTAGTTATTATGCCAATATATAATTTAATCTCTTATTCTTTCCCAAAGAAAAGTCCAAATGCAATTGGAAGGCTAAGACATAGATATCAGGTTAATGCACACTGAAGTCTTACGCGGATGTTACTCAATCTTAATTTATCGGAAGCGTCATTCTCAAGAACGTGCTATTAGCTAAAAAGACTACCAGCATGTGGAGCAGTTTAATGGGATAATTATGTACACAGCATAAGTTAATGACTTGCTATTTTTTGCTGAACTTAAGTAATTTGTAATTGTATAGACAAGAATATTAACCATCGCAAGTTCGAACAACTAATCATGTGAGCTATTAATGAATGGCATGAAATTTAGCGCTCTGGAAGAATGCTTATATTGGTTTTCAATGGGACCTATATATAATTAAGCACTTTGCGTTTAACAAGCCCTTGATTTAGGAGTCATGTCTGTCATGTTGTCAAAGTTTTGGGCTTCTTTTGGGACTATTGTTCTTCTTTCGGCAATATGCTGAGGAAACAGAATGCCTAGAGCCCCATACATCACTCTGCATCTATAATCTGAAAATCAAAGTTGCTTTTAATTTCCCTCTCTCCCTTGTAAGATATAAATGTTTTATTTAATCCCCTTTCAATTGAACTAAGAAAATGCCCCAATCCTCAACTTAAAACCCAAAAAAGTCCTAGTCAAACCATCAAGATATTCTTATAATGTTAGCTGTTTATTTTTTTATTATTTTGAGCACAATTTGAGTTTAGTCTTCAACTAAGTGAAATTTTATATTTAGATTTTGAGTTTTCAAATTCAAAATATCTAGAATCTCATTTCTAAGCAGTTTCTCAACCTCATGGCATCCAATTTCGAGTTTTGTTGATGTTCTCATGAGATGACAATAACTATCATGTGAAAAAGGGTTAGAAATATGACCTAACATTGAGTGTGGACACCTACCCTACCTTCTTTTGTTCTCATCTTTCTTGTTTTTTTTATTTAAAGTTATCCTTATTTTTTCCCCTTGCAAGATATATGAAAAAGGGGTGGATATAATACACCTGTGCTAACTTTCTAAAATGAAAAGGAAAAAACCTGAAGTGGGAAAAAAAGAAAAAGAAAAAGTTTGTCAAGGAATATGTACAAAATCAAATAAATCTTGGGTTTCTTTAGACATGTTCCGAAAGTTAACAAAACATGTCAATTTGTTCTCCTACCTTTGGTCCCCAAATTAATTTTTGCATTATAAATCTTTCAACTTAATTTGGTTTACAATAAATCTTTTATGCTTGACAATATCAAGAAGTTGAAAACAAGAAGAAAAACTCTTGCAATCAAATTGGACAAGTCCAATTTTCTTCCCCCTCCTTTTATATATATATATAGGGAAAAACATTTCTCAGGTTGCTTGAGACAATGTTATCTCCGGCCATCTCAAAACTACGTCGTTTTATTTATTTATTTCTTTATATTAATTGATTCACCTTTGAATGGTTATGATTTCATTTTTCTCTTTTTTCCTTTATCACCATTGATCCATCCTTGTAAGGTTATGATTTAGTAGCCGGAGATAACATTGTCTCAAGCAGCTTGAGAAATGATAAGTCCATATATATATATATAGAAAAAGAAAAAAATGTGTATCATTTTAAAGGATATAAAGTTGTGTCATTTTAAGTGAGAGAAAGAGATAGATAAAAGAAGAGAGAGAGTAAACAAAAAATATAAAGATATGTAGGTCCCACTCTTTATGAGAGTGAAATGACATAAGTTGTGTCATTTAAAATGACAAACATTTTTTCCATAGAAAAAAGAGAAACACAAGTTAAGATTTCTCAGCTTTATGTTTTGTAGGCGTTGTAAAATACATACAAACACATTGCTTTCAAAACAACAAACTTTGACAAGTCTTCAGCTGATTGATTATCGGTATGTCATCTCCCTCAGTAACATGCGCAGTATTTTACGCTCTGTTGAATCTGTTATATATCTCTCGTGCATTGCCTGCAACTGTTAGTTGCTATGATTTGGATTGTTCACCCAAAACACAATAATCAATATTTAGCTGCACACATACTAATTTTGTCTCATGCACAATCAGCATCTGCCACTTTCTCAAGGTCTTTTTATTTTTATTTTTTTGGTTCACATAATGTCTCTTCTACTCTTTACTATCTTAAATATCCGAAATGGGGGAAGCAAAAATAAACAAGTGGACTTACTGACCACACAAATCAATAATGAATCATATACAGGAAGAATATCCCTTGGAATCATTATGATATGCTCATAAATTCACCACCCTAAATTTTTTTGCACCTGCTATTAATGGTTAACTAACCAACTACAACCTCTAACCTTCAGTATGTATTCTTTAGATGGAGAGGTTTTTAGATGTTCCGAAGCATTAAAAATCTCTTGTTCCATTCTTTAAAAATGTGTATCTTTTTAATTAGTATATATCGTTTGTTGCTTATTTTAATTATATTTCTAATGTTATAATTAAGATGGTGTACACATTTAATAGTGTATAGTAAGAGTAGTGGTTAAAGATATTATAATTATAAAATAATTTGTATACCTTCACCTACTAGCTTAACTTTTGAGATAATTAGTTTATATATTATGGTGTTAGAGCATTAGTAGACATCAAACCTTATCACTATCTAGTCCTCTTACACAACTTATTGGAATAATTGATTCAATCCAATAATATCATTGTCTAAATGCACTTAAAAATATATCATTTTCTTCTATAGGAGCCCTTTTTATTTTTGGATACATGAGAAAGAACTAAAACACACACCACCTAACATTATTATTCACACCCCTCACCACTAAGTTAATCCTAATGACTTTCTATACAAGCTCTTTAGTACAAGCAAATGAACTAAAAATAAGAGATAAATAAATGAAGGGCTTAACATCTCTCCTGTCGTAGGAGAGATTGAAATTTTCTAGTAGAAAGAGAATTTTGTAGAGCCCACAAACTTTTGAAAAATAAAAAAATAAAACATGAAAGCACGAAATTCGAGCTGACACAACAGGAGAATACACTTCTCCGACAACAGGAAAAGTGTATTTCCCATAAATGAAATACGAATCTAGGCCTATATTCAATTCCAAAAATGCTTAATTAATAATAAGAAAAAGGAGGAAAGGAGCAATCAACTCTGATAACTTGGTCCTACAGCATCTATTAAAGTATTGCAATAGCTTTAAATTTTAGGTGTTATTTGCTATATCATCTAGGATACCATGTATTAGTACTATTCAAGTCATGACTGTCGGTAGCCAATAGCCATCGTTCATAACTCTACTTGTAGTCTTATACTACCATCAATAGCTAGACAGTGATAATTATAAGTTCAATTTGCAGTAACTACATTTATTATTTTCTATTAAAGAAATGCTACTTGATATTATTAAGAGGTGGTCGGTGATCTTGGAACATCATGTATAGCAAGCCTATATATAAGCAAAATTGAATTGGAGAAGGCAAATAAGTTCAAACTTTGTTTCTCTTAATCTAACCAAAATCCAATTTGTCATTTCCTGATTTTAGGTGTGTGAGACAAATCACAATACAAATTAGCCACAGTTGAAGGGAATCTCAACTCTACCATTTCTTCTTTTCCATGTCAATCAAGTAGGGCAACGTATACTCAATTCAATTGTGTCTATAAACTGCTAACCATAGAGACCCACTTAGCCACTCTCCTTTACTCAACCCACTAAATCATTATTGACCTATTGTCCAGTGCTGCCATTTTTATTGAATTCTTAAAAATAATTATAAGGATTTAGTTTGGGATTTTTTTATTTTCACTAGGGAGAAAGAGCTTAGGAAGAAAAATCTCACTTACTGTGTAATCATATCTACAAAGGAAAAAAAATAAAATTAAAAAATCATGACTAACTTTTTTTTTTTTTTTTGGGTACATAAAAGGGGCTAAACCCCCAAAATCATGACTAACTAAATTAACTGTTACGCCTACCTAATCGATTTGTTTTCTACCCATATATAAAGCAAATATGGTCACTATCTTCAAAGCCAATTTCTTTTTCTTTCTCTTCTTTTCCTTTTTTCAAAAGAAAAAAAAAAAAAAAGAATCCACTTCTATATGTTGTGCAGGTACAAATTTTTGGATTATTCTCCCTCATTTTTCTTTCTTTCCTATGTAGAATTCAACTTTTCTATGCGCTCATTACATTTTGCGAATAAAAATTATTGACTACGAGCAATTCAAGAGCCGATCATGTGTAAATAAAATACCACTTTCTTTCTTTTTCATCAAAAAAGAATGCTTTCTTTGTTTTAATTTCAAAAAAAAAAAAAAAAAAAAAACTTGCTTTACACGTAAAGCAGATACCCCGGACCTTTATATTAGTCATACTACAAAGTACAAAATTCATCTTGATGTTTGGGACACTTTATTTTCCGTTAATATGCAAGAGATTATGTAAATAAATATATAAAAAGGCAAAATATGTTTGAGAGAATTAAGACCGTGATTTATGATGAGTGCATCAGTCTAATGAAAAATGTCTAAGGACAGTGACATTAAACTGGCAAGGAATTTTCTGGACGATCTATAGTTGCGCATGCTAGCTAGAAAACAATGTGATAATGGCCATATTTATCGATTTTGATGGAGATAATTGTCGGGAAAAGAACATACATAACATGTCAAGAAGACGGAGAGAATGAACGGAAGATTACGAGACATGAATTTTAATAACATAATAATGATGTTATGGACTTCATTTTAAGCCTAAAACTCTATTGCAAAAACTATGACATAATCTGATAAATAAAGAAAAAAGGGTGTTAAAAACTTCTTCGTAAAATAAGAAATTGGAACAAGTATTGGCTAACGCAATCTGTATTCTTTTCAGATAAGGTAATTCCACAGCATATATTTTCTGTATTGCTGGTGAAGCACAAAGAACGACAAATGCAAATAAGGAATTGGCACATCTTCGTAGTTAGCACTTTAAAGCCCCCTTATAATTCCCTGTTATCGCTGACAAGTAAGATTTAATTAATCAGATAGATTTGTTTAATTAGTTCTCCAATAAGCTACCCTTCAAATAAGAAATAATTGGAACCAACTAGAGTGAGTATATTCCATTGTGAAATGCAATAGAAGGATGATTATATAGGTCACACCACCACTTGATATATCCAAGTACTATTCCAAATCAACTATACATTTAAATTTTACACTCATATGGGCTTGACATAAGGACTCCTCTGCGGTCCCCCTTCAGCACATGTGTGCGCAAAATTTGTCATTACAAAAATAAAAAAAAAATCCGGCATTAGTTAAGTGACATAACATATTACAATATGTCAGAACTATTAGCACTACTACTAAGTACAGCTTTTTTATGATCAATAAGAAATTAAGAAGTGGCGCATCCCCAAATGTTTTGATTCTGCTAGGAAAGTAGTAGCATTATATGCACTGGCGGACGTAGTTGGTAGCAAATGTCCGCAGTTGCGGACATAAATATTGTGACTTTTATTGTTGTTGTTTTTTTTTCTTTGTTGGAGGTTTTTATTTGTTACTTGGTTCACTATTTATATTATGAATAAATATCATTTTAAGTCCTTAATAAAAAATATGATTCCCACTTTATTCCTTTATAAAAAAAATTAGTCTCGAGCTTCTTAAGAAATTCAAAGTAGATCAATTTAGTTAAAATTGTGGTCTCTTATAAATTCAAAAAAGACCCACATTAGTCACTCAAAAGTACTAAAATGTGTCCACTTTGAATTTCATAGGAACCAGGTCTCTATATTTTTTTGTAAGGGACTAAAGTGACTAAATTTTTTGTTAGTAACCAAAAAGAGTATTTACTCTTATATTAGTTAGCAACGTAGCAACGTACAGAGATGATTAAAACAACATAGCAACGCAAAAATTGATTAGAGAGAAAACTGATTATTCCTTCCCTGTCATGTACCCATTCTCATACTCTCTTCATCATTTACTTCCTTTTTCATTTTTATAAAAAGAGAGGGTTGATTGCACGTCTGATATTCTCAAATAAGTTAATATCTAAAGACGAGACCTTTACTGTGACTTCGCTTGTCTTCTGTACCGGTAGTGTTGACTTTTTTATTCACCACTATAAAATAGAATGATGATGTATGAATGTACTGGAGTATATTATCATATTTATTTTGGAGAATTGGTAAGATTTAGAAGGGAAAATAATTGGTCAAACTATTGCCTGCAACTTGTTAGAGAAGCAACTAAATTATGAGCGAGTTCATAATATCGTACATAAAGCCTTAATCTAAACTGTCTTTACAAAAAAAAAAATTCGGGAGCGTTGCCCCGAACCCCCACCGCTAAATATGTGCACATAAACAATTTTTCCTGGGTCCGTCACTGATTATATGTTTAATGTCTGTGAGTGTGACATGCTTAGGAGCCTTAAAATCCATTTTATAACCTTAAACTGTTTTAGACATCAAAAAAAAAAACCTTCACTTCTAATTCTCTAATCCGAAAATTTTTAATATGGTTAAGGACCATCATGGTTCTTCCACTAAAAAATTAATATCTAATCAATTTTTTTTTTTTCCTTCTCTTTCTTCTCTCCTCAACCTTTTCTCTTTTTCTCTCACTTCAATTTCATCAAATTTTTTTTTTTTGCTCTCGGGGCACACAAACTTCGGTCCCTGATCCCGACCCGGTTGCTGTCTAGCATGAATTATTCATTGACACTTCTGTTCAGAAATTGTAACACTTGAAACCTTGACAAAAACTCTTAAAACTTGTTTAAAAAATTGGATTTTTCAAAACCAAAGTTATCCCAGGATGCAGCTGGGTCCAATTTCTCTCTACAATCCACAGTCGCCAGTGAGAACTTAGCTGGCTTACTGGGAATTTGTCTACCTCCACTTTCACACTCATATCTCTTTTTCTCTAGTGTTGTTGGAAAAATTCCAACCCTTCATCATAAACTGTTAACAACCATACTACAGAATACATGTTACAAACTGTTTAGAGACCTATGATTCTGTGAAGGGTCCTTTTAAAAACTCAACAAGGGGTATGCAAATTTAATTCTAGAAATTGATTGATTAGGGGCTATCCGTCTTTATGATGGGGGTGTCAGTGCTTGTCACCCACATCGGAACATAGTGCAAGATGTCATATTCCTTAGGAAGACATTTCAGTCTATTACCTTGCAGCATATTATTACGTAAATTAAAAGGAGTGATTCTTGTAACCAAAAAAAAGAGTGATTCTTCGGTAACAATCAATTATGTGTAACGACACTTATGTTAAAAATGTACTAATATTTCTATAATATTTTTATGTTAGAGAAAGAGAGATTTGTATCCTCTTTCTGTTTGGTAGGAATTTTTTTTTGAGATTCGTGACAATGATAATATTATTTATTCACATTTAGTATTAAATTTCTGAAAAAAAATTCGGAATCTGATTTTTTCGTAATTTTATTTTGTGTACAATTTTTTTTCAAAATGTCATCCAAAAATATCACCAAAAGGGTGGTATTTTTGGAATTCCATGTGGTGGAAAAAATTTACACTTTTTTGGGACAAAATCTCGGTAATATTTTAACTTACCAAATAACTTTTTGGTAACATTCCCGAAAAACTGACTTTCCCACCATATTCTGAGCAAAAAAAAAAAAAAAAATCCTCTACCAAACGCCCCCTTACTTATCTCTACTTATAAGCCTAGGAGAAGAATTTGGGTGCTCTTGAGGGCCTGTTTGGTGTGACGTATAAGGCATGATAGTATAAGCTTATACTATACGTTATGACTTTTTCAGTTGTTTGGTGTGACCATCGTATAGTATAAGCTTATACAGAATAATCCCTTAATACATCAAAATGATGTATTAACATCGTTGACCAATGTAATTCTCAAAAATTAATATATTATTTTAATTTTAATCTATTAAAATAAAAATTGATTTTTCAATATATTAATTTTTAAAATATTGAATATTTTTTTTATAAAAATTAATTTATATTTTGGACACACTGATCAATAAATTTTTATAAAAATTAATATCATGTGACATTTTTTGAAGAATTATATAAATTCTTTATTAAAGATATTTTTATTAAAAATATATTTTTATCATATATAGTATTATACAGTGCATTACCAAATATTAGATGATATTATCTTATACAATATATTATTTTATACAATACCATGTCAAACGCTGGATAGTATTAAAATTCAATCAGGTCTTATACAATCAGGTCTTATACTATCAGGTCTTATACTATCAGGCATTATCCTGTACTATGTACCAAACATGCCCTGAGGTACAATTGACTCAATGGTATGGACCAATCAATATCGAATAATGGCTGAAGAGAGAGAAAAACTATTTTTTTATCCAACTTTCAGCCCCTTGATGGAAGGAGTATATAGGCCAGGAGCACTAAATTTTTTTCGAAGCCTAGAGAAGAATTTTGGTGCTCCCGGAGCATCATTGATTCAGTGGTCAAGACCAATCAAAATGAGACAATGACTGATTCAGTGGTTCAGACCAATCAAAATGAGACAATGACAGAGAAGAGAGGAGAGATGAAAATTATTTTTTTACCCAAGTGTCAACCCCTTAATATATGTAAGAAGGAGGATATTCTTACTACCAAAAAAATTCACTACCAACTCTGACCTATCTAATCACTATTGAGTCAGCACTTTCTCTTTATTCATAAACTTTTTAACATTCTCTCTTTGATTCAATAGTGATTAAATAAGTAATGAGTTGATAGTAAATTTTTTTTGTAGTAAGAATTTCCCCCCTTTGTATGTAAATTGAGAAGTTTACATGTTAATAGAGATATTAGGATAAATGAAGTGTAAAAAGGACTTTTGCTCTTTAATATATGTGAATGGCTAGCCCCAAGATGGGTCCAATATACTTGTCCATGACAAATAGTCTAGACAACGTTAAAATGTATATGCATTTTATCACTCATTTAAAATTTTAAAATTAAACAAAAAATTAGAATTCTAACCAATATTATTAAAATCGGTCCGGTCATTGACCCGGTCAAGGTATTGGATCATTGGTTCAATCAGTCGATCACATGTTCAACTGTATGACCCAGTAATTATATGCTATTTTATAATTTATATTAAAAAATTATAAGCATACTCAAATATCTAAAAAAAATGACAAAAAATTCAAATATTTTAATATAAAAAATAAAAAATCACATATTATTATACAATAAAAGATCAAACAAAAATATAATTATTGTGATACGGGGCTTTAGGTTCAGAAAATGACATCTGTAACTATAAATCAAATCAAAATTTTTTAATAGTGCATAATTGAGATAATATTAGTATTGTAGGTACATAACTTATGTAAGTCAATAAGCAAAAAATTATTCAAATATGTCCATTATGAATTTTTTTGGAAAAAAAAAATTGGATTTTTTTTTTTGGGACCGGGACCTGTCACCGATTTTCATGAAAACCGGCCGGGTCGGACTGGGTCGCACTGATTCTGATACATGGCTTGTCCGTTGCTTCAACTGAACTGGTTATATGACCGATTTACCGATTTTCGAATCGACTCTGACGGGTCAGTCCGGTTTTATTAATAGTGATTCTAACTACTTCTTACAATATAATTAAGTAATTATATTTTATCTTGAAACATGTATGAAGTTTTCACATATTGTTAATAGGAAAAATGTGTCATTTTAAAGGATGTAAAGTTGTGTTATTTTAAGAGAGAGAAAGAGATAGATAAAGAAGGAGAGAGGTTTGACCAAAAAAATAAAGGTATAGGTCCCACCTCTTTGTGAGAGTAAAAGGATATAAATTGTGTCATCTAAAAGGATAAATATTTTTTCCATTGTTAATATACTACTACTACTCTGCTACTACCTTTACGACTACTGCTAAGTTCGAGTCCTCATTTTCTCAAAATTTCATCTCAAAAAAATTTAATTGCTCTTTGCCTATCAAAAAAGAAATTTAAAAAAAAATTGTTTGGGCTGTAACCTTTACTATGATAAAGAATTGCCTAAGAGAATAGTATGAAGAAAACCCACCAATAAGAGAAAGGCCTGTAAACTTTATGTTGGTGGCCCAAACTGTCAGCCCAGTGCCTTGGCTCTAGATCACCCCACGACCAAATAGGATACAACTTACAAGAAAGAGACCCACCGTACGATATTTTCTAAGGGCAGACAGGTTTCTCCGCCTTGCAAATTTAATGTATTACTCTCACATTCATATAAGAATACCTCTAATCTAGATATTGTCATCTTTAATTTTTTTTTAACTATTATTTAATAATGTGACATAGGGATGTAATTGGGTTGGGTCATATTTATGAAAAAAAAAAGTTTTAAAAGTTCGGTTTGGGTTTGATTAAATATTTTGGGCAACCCAAATTGAATCAATCCGATCAAATTTAGATTGGTTCGAGTCATGTCTAATTATCTTAAGAAAAAATAAATAAAAAATGTTATATATTGAGTCAGATTGGGTTTTGCAAGTTTCAATACTTCTCACTTGAACCGAACCCAATCTTTAACTTCGGATTGGATTGATCAAGGTTTAGAAGTCTATCCGAACGCACTTCCACTCATAATGTAATTAATGATACATTATTATAAGGGGAGGTTATACTTACAACTTATTTTCGTTTACAACTTCTTACAATCATATATTAACCGTTGATTTTTGTCAATCAACGATTATCATTTATTGTGAATTAATAATTAATTAATAAATTTCATTTGTGAAAATCTTAACCGTTGATTGACGGAAATCAACGGTTAAGATATGGTTGTAAGAAGTTGTAAACAAAAATAGATTGTAATTATAACATTCCCCTTATTATAAAACCTAAATTTCTTTTATATTAACTATAAAGTTAAACTTTTTTAATGATTTTATAACGCATGATTCGATGATATTATAAAAAAGTTAACACTCACAATACAGTATGGAATTGTACCTATGAGCCAGATAAGTCTCGGATCCAATGAGTGAAACTAAGGCCTAAATCAAGCTAAAAAAACTCATGCACTGAACTTTCCTAACTAGAGGGCAATGTACCGTATGGTCTGAATAAGTTTTTTAAATCGAATAAATGAAATTCAGGTCTAAATTAAGCTCGAAAAACTCATGCATTGAGCTTTCTGAGCTTGCAAGATACGGCACGGATCCTTTGGGACCCAAGGTGAACTCGCCTTAATTATATCCCAAAACCCATACCCAATCAGGTATTGTTACCTCTAATTAACATATGAGGAGTCGAAAAAAGGATAGTTAATTTACGATAATCATAAGCCAACTAATTAGTGATTCATCTCACCATTATGAATTGTTATGATCAAATGGCCATTTAAATAGACCTAGAAATAAGGGTACGGCATATTTATCCTATAACTCATTACATGATTGGGCTAGGTCCATGAATATTCGGGTCTTAGTCATCATTATTCTCATAATATATATATACCTTCCTTAAATAAAGAGAACTCATTACATATTCTTTACAACAGGTTGAACTCGCGTGGCATTAACCATTATCAATTTATCATAAGGAATGAATAATATAAATGTAGTTAAGTGATTTACTTTTATTTTTCTTTATAATTTTAATAAGTGATGCACCAACTCTTTAAATGCTCGACACTATAAGAGTAGGGGAGGAGTTTTCGTCGACAAGGCACTTAAGTGAACAAAAATTAAATCCTAATTGTAGTAAACTTGTTCCTAAAATATGATATCTAACCCCCAAGGGTAGCTCAGTTGGCAGCTGAGCTCCCAAGGGATTGCTTGGTGCATGGATCAAATCCTGTCTCAAGCAGTTTCTTGGAAAATCTTTGGGGGCCAGAGGATAAGCCAAAAAATCTTCGGTTGGGGATTAGTCTCGTTCTTTTTCCGGTTGCGAAGCTTAGTGCACCCACTGTTACAATGAGGGGCTAGCCCAAACGGGCCGTACCCCGAGGGCATGGTGCCCGAAGAAAGTTGAATGGGGATACCTCCTGGCAATGTACCAAAAAAAAAAATGATATCTTTTTTTTTTGGTAACAAAAATATGATATCTTAGTCAAGTTTTTGTTTGGTAGCGTTTTATTTTTTTCTTCTTGGTCTGACGATTTGGTTTTCGATTTCTGACCAGTGCATATTGCGGCTTGATTTTGGTTCTATTGGGCGTTTTAATTGTTCTGCTTGGTAAGACTATTTGGTAGTTTTCGCTTTCTGATCAACGTTTTTCCCTGCCAAATTTTAATTTTCTGATCAATGCATTTTTCTACCCGTTTTAATTTTATTGGGTTTCATCGATCTGTACGTGTGAATAGAGAATTTCCTACCTCGTTATAATTAGTGTGTTTTATAGTGACGGATTTTACGTGGTTAGTTTTCTTTCCGCTAGTATATAAAGAAAGAATTCTTTTATTTTTTGTAATTATCATTGCAATAAAAAACAATTAATAAATGATCGAAGAGGGGTGGTAAAACGTGTCCGCAGTATGGGTGAATCCATTCAATCCGAGCACAATATATATGCATTTATGAAATAAAAATTCAAACCCAATTATGACCTTAATAATTTGGTATCGATGTAACCTTTATTGAATAAATTGAGTTGCCTTTATAGGCATTACAAGTATAGTTGTTATACATTTGAATACAAACTTATCTACAACTATGCTATCTTATCTTCTACTTAACAATCTCATCAGAGAAAACAAACTAAACAAATAAAATATTCTGCAACAGCTAACAACTACTAAATAGCTAACGGCTTGATGACTGTTACAAACAGCCTACTAATCTGCAACAGCTAAGCTAACGACTTGATGACTGTAACCATTCTTGCTAACAGCTTGATGACTGTTACAAACAGCCTACTAGTCCAATATCTTTGCTAACACTCCCCCTCAAGTTGGAGCATGGAGACAAGAAATGCCCAACTTGGGAAGGAATGTAAGAATGGATGTCTTGCCCAATGCTTCAGTGAAAATGTCAGCAAGTTGTGAATAAGATCGAATGTAGATAGTGCGGATGGTGTTGGCTAGGAGATGCTCACGCACAAAGTGACAATCTAACTCAATATGTTTGGTTCTTTCATGGAAGACAAGATTGGCAGCTATATGCATCGCTGTTTGATTATCACAAAATAATTCCATTGGTTCAATTTGATCAACACCCAGGGAGGCAAGGAAAGACTTTAACCATATGAGCTCTGCTGTAGTTGTAACCATTGACCTATATTTTGCCTCTGCGGAAGAGCGTGACATAGTCAATTGTTTCTTTGTCTTCAACGATATAGGTGAAGTGCCTAGCATAACAAAAACACCAGAGATAGATCGACGCATCAAAGGACAACTTGCCTAATCTGAATCACAATATGCATGAATTTTGAGATCACTAGCACTAGGTAGAAGAATCCCTTGGCCGGGGTTAAGCTTGAGATACAGTAATACCCTTACAGCTGCAACATAGTGTGCTTCTTTTGGCGACTGCATGAACTGGGACAGAATGTGCACGACATAACTGAGATCCGGACGTGTTATGGTGACGTAAACAAGTTTCCCAACAATCCTGCGATAACGCGCAAGGTCACCAAATTCAAGACCATCATCAAGAGCAAGGCGATGGTTTTGTTCCATAGGAGAATGAGCTGGTCGATAATCAGTCAAACATGTGTCACACAGAATATCTAATGCATACTTCGTTTGGCATAGAAATATCCCATCTTTGTTCCTTGCTATTTCTATTCCCAAAAAATACTTTAACGTGCCTAGGTCCTTGATTTTAAAGCAATGGTTAAGGTAGGTCTTTATCCAACACCATTTGCGCCGATCCACCACCACTTGCTTGGTTACTGAAGTCTCTTGGTTCTCTATCCAGCATTATTTGCGCCGATCCACCACCACTTGCTTGGTTACTGAAGTCTCTTGGTTCTCTATCCAGCATTATTTGCGCCGATCCACCACCACTTGCACTGCTGTCCCAGTTCGTATTCGCCTCAAAAAAATTTAAAGATTTTTTGTGTTTGCACTTTCGGTCACTTGCAACAGTGTAGGTCTGCCACTACTTCTTGTTGGGAACTCGGTTCCCTCAAGCTCGACTAAGCAGCCTTTTCGCGAAAATCAATCAACAAGATCTGGATCTCGGATCTCGACAATTACCTCAGCCTGAACTTCACCAGGTCGGGCAGCGCAGCGGAAAATCAAAAAGAAAACGCAAACAGGAGAGAGAGAGAGAGAGAGAGAGAGAGAGAGAGAAGAGAACACAAACAGATTTAACGTGGGAAAACCTTCTCCAATGAAGAAGTAAAAACCCACGGGACCTAGTCCAGATCAAACGTCCACTATGTAAATAATGGATACAAAGAATCAAATTCACCAAAGTGGTGGTTAACTCAACTCTCCAACAATGGTGATAATCAAACTACCCTAGAGATGTTTCACTCAAACTCTCTCTAGAGATCTCTCAAATACAAAGATTAAAGTTTTTCTCTCAAATAATTTTCTCTCTAATCTCTAACCTAGCCTCCACCTACAACTAATGAATATATAGAGGAGGTGAGATCTAGGGTTTAAGGTTTAGGATTTTTAGAAAACCCTTCAATGAGCTTGGGCTTAGCATTGAAGGAGGAAGCCCAACAAATCTCCCCCTCCGACTTCAATGCGTTGGCTTTAGAATCAACCCGGCTCCTTCACAGCAGTCTTCAATTTTTCTTGTTGGAATCGGCTTTGTCATCATGTCGGACCAATTTTGGTCAGTGTGCACTTTGACGAGTTCGAGCTCTCTACCTTCCACCACATCCCGGATCCAGTGATACCTTACATCAATATGCTTTGTGCGGGAGTGATAGGTCGAATTCTTCACAAGATGGATTGCGTTTTGATTGTCACAACCCAGCTCGTACTTGTCTTGCGTTATTACCTCAAATTGTACCTAATAATCATATGGTGGCACACAAGGTCCAACAATGCCTTGGTGCTCTTACAACCCATCACAGTTTATATTAAATTACTCAATTCATATCATATTGCTTACTTTATTAACACTTAACATGTTTCAATCACCAATGTTCATTTGCATCCATTTTCTAAACATACACATAATCATAATCCTAAAATAGGCATATTGTTCTTTCATCATATTACATGCTTCATATTACATCAAGTATCCATGTACCATTTACAACTTCCAAATGAAATATCGCAAATTGCAAACCATAGCCTTCAATTACAACTTAATGAATAAACCTTAAAATGACATATGTAACTAGACTTAGGAAAAATGACATGAACAAATATGACAATAATCTCATCCTAAATTCCATATGAAATGTTCATGCTCTAAGTCTAGTCTAGGTCCAATGGCCGCCAAAATGCAAAATACATAATCCTCCAGCTACTCATCCCATGGGCTTCTTGCCCACCGCTCTTGCACCACTGCTACCTCCTGAAATAAAGCCCCCGAGACGGGGTGAGATATACGAATATATCTCAGCAACCCAGAGGTTCTGGAGAATACTCCGCCCAATGGTTCACTTCGATGCATATAAATAACATAAAATAACATCTTGAAAATGGGATAAAGCAAGGGATTTAGAGAAATATGGGAACATATGGATACAAAATATGACGAAGCTGAAATGGTCGATGCCAATACCACGCAACGTCCAGCCTATTGGCTCGGCATATAAGTCTACGGGTCTCAACCAAGGCGTGTTCCCAGAACATCTAACCAAGGTACCCTCCATCCATATACACCTGAGACTTCCTAGTGTGCTCCTATCCGGATCACACACCATGACCCTAGGTCAACTGGAACTCCCTCTCGGAGACCTGTCCAGTGGAAGTCCATAACGTCCGAAGGCAAATTTTGTACTAGCCAGAGACACGGTACATCCTGTGTACCAACACACATACTAAATGCATGAACATGTTATTCTACATTACATACATACACTTCATACCATCACCAACGGGCATAATGGAACACACAAGGGGATCAAGCCCCAGTACCAAGAGGTTACCTGTATAATCCTCTCAACGTAGCTCCACTGCAATATATATTCCGAGCTCGTTACACAATAGAAATGCCTACTCAGAGGACATTCCCAATCAATTACCACTTATACAAACGCATGCAAGTTACAATTCTACAAGCATGATTCAAATTACTCACCTCAATCCCACTTGGTCCGGGACCAAGGGCAATCCACCGAACTCACGGTTCGGGGTTCAAATCTACGTACGGCAAGCTACAACAACCATGTACGAATCATCAATACACGACAAATCTATCAAAATATGAAAACGTCAAAAATCCTCCCCCACCCTAGGTAGGTTCGACCCTATTAGTGTTATTTTGCAATTTATTTTTCTAAATTTTCTTTCTCATTTTCTTAGGCATCCTTAGGTTACCAAAAGGTCATATTAAGTGCCACTTTTCATTTTACATCATTCAAATATCGTTTTGCCTAATATTTTGCTCTAAGTTCCATTACTCCACACAACACTATCAATTATTTTTTCATTGGTTTCCAATATTCCAACCATCACACAACCCACCTAATTACCATACAATACACAACACATCATCCAACCAATTTTTTTTAACATCTGTTCCTCTCTTGGCCGAATTCAACATAGACCAATTCCAAGGGATTTTCAATCAAATTTAACTATTTCACACCTCATACCATCCTATTATAGCATCATACAACCCTACAACAATCTAATTCCCCAATCCTATCACAATTTCAAAACATAAAGTCATGGCACCATCAAAATTTTCTTAAGTTAAAATCATATTTTCACCAATAATTTTTATTGCATTTATAACTCTAACACATCATTCTAAGACATAATCATCTAATACACATTTTCCATTTGAGCTCTGTAACAACACAAATCAAACAACACAACTTAGGGCATCATCAACAACCCCAAAATCAAAAACGCAAATGAGTGGAAATGCTTACCACCAATCTACTCTTAGGCAACCCAAGAGTGAGTTTCAACCTTTGAACGGTCTAAAACCGCCACTAACATGGCACAATGATCTCCTCTATCTCTCAATTTCGTGGCACCCATAAGGAAGGAAAGTTGATCACAAGCTAATTTTGAACAACTTTCATGTTAAACACTTTTTGATTTGAGGAGTATTTGGATGTGTTTTGGTAGATCAAAGTTTCAAACCAAACTTCTCATTCCCTCCCATGGTGGCCACGAGTTCAAGCAAGAAGAAGGAGAGAGAATGTGGTTTTTTTGTTGTGTGATGTCCAAGTGGCAAGTCCACTTAAGTGAGGTGGGCTCCACCGCCACCTCACGCGATTTCAAGCTAATTTGAATTTTCCTCCGATTTCACTAAACGTCCATAAATTCACAACCTATTTAGAAACTCTAAATTTAAACATTAACCATTGTCCTTTAATTACCCTTGATCAGATGAATCCGGAGTTTTCCGGTCGTTCAGTGAAAATGCTGTTTTCAACTGTTGCGCGCGTCATGGGCACGCTTCCCCAAACTTAATAATTTCCATCAATTTTCATCACAAATCATATTTCCTAGTCCTATATATCATTTATAACTTGTATTCAAAACCTAGAGCTCAAAACTCAATCGGCACGCTTTACGGTGCAACTGTACCCGGTAAAAACACTATTCACTGATTTTTTGTAATTTGCCTAACCACTCAATTTTTCATTCTGAATCCATTTCCAGGGTTATTTTTACCATCTGAGACCTTCAACTAAAATTTTATCTTCCTAGGGTTGCGTGTTGGCTAATTACCGTTTTACCCTTCATTTGTATTTTGACCTAATTTTCAGGATTTTCACTAACCATTCCCTTTAATCCATGTTTAATATTTTAATATATAATTTAGAAATGCGAGGTGTTATAGGGGACGTCTTTTGTCCAATGTGGTATCCTTCCTAGCACTTGTCTCAGCCTCTCCAGTAGCATCAGTTTCCTCCTGTGTAGGTGGTCTTCTCCTGAGCTGATCTCTCAATCTCCTTACTTTAGCTTCAGGGAGCCATTTCTCAGCGTCCTTCAGTAGATCACTGATTACTTCCATGAGGTGTTCAATGGTGGACCTTCAAGTGAACGATGTGGTCCCTTATTCCTAAGGCAACCAGCAGTCTGGTTTCCATAAGACTGTCTTCCCCCTCTAGTTAAGCATTTTGAAATCCCTTCCTTATGGAAGTTTCTTTCTCAGTATGTGTTCAATTTCCATTGATACACAATGAATATAGCTCACTTAACCAGAGAAACACAAAAGTTGTAATACAAGAGTTTTGAAAATAATTCTTTAAGAACTTTGCAGTTTTTTCGTTCCACAGATAGTTTAGCCCATCCTATGGCTACTAGTTTAAACATAATTATTCTAAACTGAAGTCCCATAAACCCGAGATTCAGTTCAGAGATAACGAATGGAAAGGAGAGAAATAACATTTGTATTTAAATGAAAACAAATTGATTACAACAAAAAGAAAAGTGGAGAATATGATTGCTGCTCGTGAGGAGTCTCAAGTGGGTGATACAGAATGAAAAAGTTTTGCCACTTAACTAAAGTTAAAACTATACAACTAAAAATTACAAAATAAACTAAGTGATCTCTTCTTAAGGAATTCAATGATTTTCTTCGTGCTGGAACGTCCTATATATATGCAGAAGAATGAATGGCAAAGTGGGTAATTCTCTTGGAGTTGTTTTCTTGACTGCATGAAAGGGGCGGTGTGAACAGTGCTTTGAGGGGCGCAAGTGGCTGGATGGGACAGTTATTGCTGAGATTTGTCTTTCCTTCTGATATCCCTCATGCCTTGCTTTCCTTTTAGCCAATAGGAATCGTTTATTCTCTGTTGTGCACGTTTCTCCTTGCTTGATTGCTGCTCCACTTGTACTTAATTGGAAACTTCTTTTCAACGTTTCCTGAAAAGTGGTCAGAGAGATTTAGTAAGTGAAGCAGGTCTATTTAATGTTCCAAATTTGTTCCCCTTTATCTATTTTTCAAAAGATTACGCCATCATTCGTTCCCCACTGTGTTTTTGTAGAAAAGATATAACACATGTGTTTTTAGTGCCAAATTTGCTCATCAGATGAGGGAACATATGGTATTTTGCCATCAAAATGGGCTTAGATGGGAACAAAATCTCATCCCATCAATCACGCACGAGGGCCATGACCAGGTTTCCCTTAGCCAGTTTTCATCTAACACTACCGAAGTAGTTCACTAACCCAGTATCATCAAGCTTGCCTACCGAGATTAGGTTCAACCGCATGTCAGGAACATGCCTTACATCTTTCAGCACAAGTCGGCACCCAAAATCCGTGGTCAGGTTCACATCACCGACACCAACAATCTTCCTGGTCACCTGATTTTCCATCTTCACGACTCCAAAATAATCACCTCGGTAAGAGGAGAAAAAACCTTTATGTGGAGTGACGTGGAAGGAGGCACCAGAGTCAACAATCCAAGTGCAGTCATCATATGCAACATTTAAATAATTATCCTCACATAGGAGGAATATCTCAGCATCTGAGTTGGCAGCCACCGCAGTGGTGCTCTTGTCTTCCCTCTTCTTGGAAATAATCTGATCCAGTTTCACAGAGCCGTTCTTCTCGTCATTCTGCAAAGTCCAGCAATCTGGCTTCTTATGCCCTGTCTTTCCATAGTAGAAGCACTTCAACTCATATTTTGACTTTGACCGACCTCTGGACTTTCCTCTTCTATCATGATCTCGACCCCGACTCTTACTTCTACCTCGGGAGTCGGATTTTCCTTTGTTCTCAGCAACGTTGGCCTCAGATGTGCTCGAAACACCTCGTTCTCTTCTCCTGGCTTCTTCGTTCAGGAGGCTGTCTGTCACAACATCCATCTTCAATTTTCCATCTGGAGTCGAATTACTCAAGGTCATCACCAGAGTATCCCAGCTTTCTGGCAACGAGCTCAACAGCAGCAAAGCCTGCATCTCGTCTTCAATTTTCATCGCAGCCTTTGACAGCTAATTCACAATACCTTTGTAGGTGTTGAGGTGTTCAATCATACTCATGTCGTCCTTGTATTCAAGCTTCACAAGTCGGCGAACCAGGGCTGCTTTGTTCCTGGGAGTCTTCTTTTGAATCATGGACTCCAACTTCGTCCACAACTCATACGCGTTCTCAAATAGGCTTTTGTCAATATATTTTCTGATTGTAGCTACCGCCTTACGACTATGCATCTCTCACTCCTTATCGGTTTTGCCTTCCGGTCTCCCATCAAGGATAATAGGCTCATGTAAATCATTGTAGTAGAGATGATCTTCCATCATCGGTCTCCAATACGTGAAATTCTCTGCGGTCAGCTTGAACATATCTCCATCATGGGTTATGCCACTGCTCTACATCTCGTCTCCCTCAGAACCCGTCGAACTCGGGCTTTGATACCACTGTTGGGAACTCGGTTCCCTCAAGCTCAGCTAAGCAGCCTTTTCGCGGAAGTCAATCAACAAGATCCTGGATCTCGGATCTCGGCAATTATCTCGGCCTGAACTTCACCAGGTCGGGTAGCGCAGCGGAAAATCAAAAAGAAAACGCAAACAAGAGAGAAAGAGAGAGAGAAAGGAGAACACAAACAGATTTAACGTGGGAAAACCTTCTCCAATGGAGAAGTAAAAACCCACGGGACCTAGTACAGATAAAACGTCCACTATGTAAATAATGTATACAAAGAATCAAATCCACCAAAGTGGTGGTTAACTCAACCTCTCCAACAATGGTGATAATCAAACTACCCTAGAGATGTTTCATTCAAACTCTCTCAAGAGATCTCTCAAATACAAAGCTTAAAGCTTTGCTCTCAAATCTCTCAAAAAAATTTCTCTCAAAATTTTCTCTCTAATCTCTAACCTTATTCATTTTGGACTAAGATGTTACACGTTCGTTGAATTTGTTGACTACCGCGATGTTACAACTCACCTAACAAGTTCACCCCAAAAGAGAAACTCACCCAACAGTCATCGTGCTTCCTCAAACTTGTAGTTGCCAACCAAAAACTTTCTTTTGTCGTTTGTACAAATTCAGAATCTGCACGCAACTTTCCGCCCAATAAAACTTTTCGTCGCCGTCACTTACCCAATCCATAAGCGTCCACGTCGAATAGCTATTTTTGAATTATTAACGGTGTGGATGTGGACTAACTAGAGCGCAAGGAGTTTATTGACCAGGGTAAAAATAATTTAGTTTCTTATACCAAAAATAATAATAATAATTTAGTTTAATAATTCCAGTACATTTTAGTTTCACGATTTTATGGCTTAGCTTTGGATATCTTTATTTTGTAGTTTATATATGTTTTAATCATTAACGTCTTCACGGTAGTCTTTTAATAACTCATGCCACACTCAATAGTCAACACTCAACACCACCAAAATGTTTGGTCTCTTCATATAACTGCCTTCACATGCATGATACTTGACAAGAGTTTCGTGAACATGTGATGATCTTCCTCTTGTTGGCAAGAAACCTTTTTAGGTGCGGTTGGACTGGGTATTCTACGAGGTTGACATATCGGCAAGTAGAATTTGAATTTAAGCTCTTGTGAGGTATAAGCCAAATTCTTAACCTGTTAGCATGCACATAATATATCATGTTCATAAATCATAAAATAAGAATATGATAAAGGATCTTCAAAAAAGATGATTCTCATATATAACAAAAATAAATACATATACCTGGAAGCCATGAATATGAGAGAAAAACACTAGCTATTTCTTGTGATTTCTCTCTCTAAATCTTTTTTTTATTATGTGTTTTTTTTATGGAGGAATAACACTTGGTGAATAGGAGAGATAACCAATACTAATATATATTCAATTTTCTTTAATCTATACGTCCATCATATACTATATCAAAGCTTGAGATCAAATACATTAACTTTGTAACCCTAATTATTATTGTTTCTAATTAAAAACATTAATCTTATAGCTGTTATTATTAACTGGGCCACATCAACATGACTCATGATAATTCTATCATGCAAGAGTTACATTTCTATCATATTAAACTGTGTCATCCTCATTAACTGAGAATCATTAAAAGTGTGATAAGATCCCTATGACTTAATTTTAAATAACTTTCTTTTGTAATTTTAATATATTTTTATGTTCTTTCGTTACTATCTTGTAATTATTATACTTATATAATAAACAGTATCAGCTAACTTATATTTGTAAGTTAATCAGCCTTGTATTGAAGACATCATCAGTTTAGAATCTTTCCCCGGCTTCCAGATGGTATATCGGATATTCTTAACATTGCGGTTTAATATTGTTTTTTGGTTTGGTGAAAAAAAATGTAAAATTATTTTATAAATTTTACTTTTCTTTAATAATATTAATTTTCTCAAAATATTTTGTACTTTTTCTGAAACTCTTAAATGATATATTTTTTTTTTATTGTAGAAAATAATTTTATCTCTAAAATAAGAGAAACATTAAATACTTTTTTCTTATCATTCAAACCTTTTACAATAGAGGTTGTCTTGAACAAATAATACGATTCTTTTATGTGGTTTATTCCTTATTTCCGTTATAAGAGAAAATGTATATACCAAATAATATCCTCCCGATTTTCATACAACTACCTTCCCCTACTTGCAATGTAACTCCTCCCACTTGCAAGGTGATCGATCTCATATATTCTAAAATATTTCACACCCTTCTATATATACCCCATTCCTACTCAAAGATGCAGATCCTTTGTCTTTTGCACTCTGAGCCTCTTCTTGCACCTCTCAAAAACACTACATATGGACACGTCACCCCTCTCTCACCGTAGTACACGCCTATACGGTGAAAAATACACCACACCTTGGACCAGTCATAAATAAACCCGGGATAAGCTATATTCCATCACTCCTTAAATCGTAAATTAACTTGTCAGTTCACCGTCTTAGACTAAACTGAGATAAAATTAAATCAGTCAATAAAAAAAAACTTATTAAGAATCAATAAATAAATAAATAAATATATATATATATATATATATATATATATATATATATATATATAATGAATATAATGTTATAGAATGCAACATATGTTATGTTATAATTCAAAAAAATGTGAAGTCCACTTCAAAAAGAAATTTCTTTCTCCTGAACAAAGTGGGCACATATTTTTTTGAGTCTACAACATAACTTATGTTGCATCTTACAATGTTATACTCATATATATATATATATATATATATATATAACAAAACTTATTAAAAAATTTTATAAGATTAAAAAAAATTATTTTTCATTTTAACCGTTAGTCTTTGGGAATATAACCGTCAGTCTTTGGGAATATAACAATTGTAATTTTTTAAGAATTAATATATATAATTCAATAAATTACAATAGTTAAATAGAGAAAAATCAACAATTGAGATGAAAAATAATTTTTCTTATTATTTTTGCACCGAAATCAAAAGATCTATATATATTTAATAGAATAAGCTCATTAATTTACAGCTAACAGGAACACGTCCAACAAAATTTCAAAGATTAATTAGTTTAATTAGTACAAAAGCTGAAAAGCAGAACTTCGTGAAGTGCTTGTAATTAATAATGAGATAGGATATTCTTATTGTTCTTACTATAAATCTATTCTCATTTTAATATAATTATGTATTCTCAGAGTATATTAAAAACTTTTTTCCCCCTCTCTTTCTTTAAATTTTTTTTAAAAATTGTTTGTTAAAAAGTGAGATCCAACGACTGAAAAATGATAATAGATTAACATTAAGAATATTTAATAAGAAGAATATCCTACTTCATTAATAATATATTAATATTAATTTGGATATGACCAATACTTGGAATAGTGACTAAAATGTCACGTTTTGTCAGAATTTTTACCCAAATGTCACGCGAATATTATTTTTTACCAGACTGTCATGTGTCATAATTCGCTACCACTGGTTAGCGAATTTTGTGGCCAATAATTTCGTGACACGTGGTCATATTGCAAACCAAATTCGTTACCACTGGTAGCAAATTATGACAAAACGTTGCATAATTCGCTACATTGTGTAGCGAATTATTTGCAAGCATATTTCGCTACACAGTGTAGCGAATTATCTCACATGGCATTCTGAGAAAATTTACTGTTGACGTGACAGTCTGGTAATATTTTTGGCCAGACGTGACAAAATAGTCACTGTTTCCCAACACACTTAGTGAGGGTTAATTTGGTCATCCTGCTCTTCTTAACGAGGCTTGGGTCATATCCAAGTTGCCCCATGTACTATTAGGCACAAGTTGTTCAAAAAATTGACTGAAGATATCAAAATAAGTAAGATTATATATTATGCCTTTGCTCTCTCTGGTCATTTGCTAGAGCCATCATACAGGGGAGGGAGGATGAGTACGCTGCTTCCAACCTCAACAGAAATTCATGAAACATCAGAGAATCCAAATGCTTCGCAACAACTTCACCCCCAAAAAGATGTTGATGCAGGCGCTCTCTTTGTCCTCAAATCAAAAGGTAGTAGTGTTCCTTTATATTATACCGTTCTTAAGCCTCCTTACTCTCTTTAGTCTTTTAAGGAACGTTATATTATACCTTTTCCTTCTACAAAATACGTTATTCCTTCCATCACCTTAGTAATTCAAAAACAACCAGAAAGTCTAGGAAATATATGCATCGATGAAGGCCTTTAAAAAGCTATCTATACTTAATAAATGGACATGTTTCTTCCTGTAAGCAGAGTTAAAATGGCTATATTTTATAGTATTATAAATGTGATTTTGTAGGATCTTGGCTGCACAGTGGTTACCATTTGACAACGTCAATTGTGGCTCCATCTCTCCTAAGTCTTCCATATGCTTTCAAATTCCTTGGATGGACGGCTGGAATCTTTTGCTTAGTGATTGGAGGTCTTGTAACGTTCTATTCCTACAATTTAATATCTCTTGTTCTTGAGCATCACGCTCAGTTGGGTAATCGTCAGCTCCGATTTAGAGACATGGCTCGCGACATTTTAGGTACCACACTGTACTCACCCATCTCTTTCTCATTTCTTTTGCTAGTTAAGCCATATATTTATTTTCCTTTTTTTATGATGCGAGTTACGTGAGATTTTGCATTGCATCCACCCGATAAAGTATTACTATTCTTTAATAATACATAGAATGATTGCATGATCATTCTTCCACCACGTGTAAAATGAAACAATGAATTAAGTCTATCATTATAGTTTTTTATGTGAAGGTTCCAAAATATTTTTTATTTTATTTGGTGTTTTAAATGTTTATACTCAAATTATTAAAAATGATATTTTTATTTTCCCTTTTTTATAAATATTTGAAATCAATTAATTTTTTATAATTATTAATAAAAAGAAATTTAAACTGAACGGGCCTTAAGATTGCAGTTTTTAAATAGATAAAAATTATAATTATGTTGAAATTATTGAATGAAAATATGTTAATATGATTTAGAATATATATATATATATATATATGAAAAAATATACTTATCTCAAGCTACCTTTTTAATTATTACGAGTAATATATAGTTATAATGTTAAAATTGTTTTTCTCTCTCTCTCTCTCTTCACATCAGCATACAAGTTCTGAGAAGTGACGGGAGATAGAGAAAAAAAAAATAACTTTAACTTTATAAGGAATAGTTTGAAATAAATTTATCTCAAATGACCGGAGAAATGTTAACCCCACTCACACGGTTTTTTCGTCATTTTGCCCCTAATTAATTAATTAATAATCATTTTGCCCCTGATTCAAAACTATCTACCAATCTGCCCCTCTTTAATCGACTAACTTGAATTTTTAATCGACTACATGGTTGTTGGGAGATTTAATCGACTATATCTCCCTACTTAATCGATTAAAAAATCATACTGACTTATTTTCCTTTGTTGTCTGTTGGGAGATTTAGTCGACTAAATAGGGAGATTTAGTCGATTAAATCTCCCAACAGCTATTTTTGCCTGTTTTAACCATTTAATCGACTAAAAATGCAAGGTAGTCGATTAAAGAGGGACAGATTGGTAGATAGTTTCGAATCAGGGACAAAATAATTATTAATTAATTAATAAGGGGCAAAAGGGTGAAAAAGCCCCACACACACATATATATATATATATATAAGTTTACCTTTCTATTTATAATAAAATGCATAAATTAAAAAATAACATCTTCTTCATTGGAAATTATAATTTTGAGATACATCATATTGCTTTTACAACTTGTGATTTAATATATATAAAGATTGCTAAAATTTTAAAAAAATTAATCAAGTTCTGTAAATTTTTTTGAAGATTTGATTGAACAAAAACTTACAAAAGTTAGTAATTGCAATTTTAAACAGTTTTAAAATATATAAAAAAATAGTTTAATCTATATACTATAAAATTCTTTCACTGTTTTGGTCACGTGGCAGATAGTACATCATGGCTTTGCCCAGGTTATGTCATGTTGGGATTTTTATAATAAGTTCTCGGTTCATATTTCGTAGGGTGTTTCATTTCTAATAAAGGAAAAGTTTTTTTCATTTATATTTTTATTTTCTTCTTAAATTATCTCTCAGTCCTTTTTTCTTTCCTTTTTTGATTAAGGCTCATAAAATTCAGGCCCACTATAAATGAGCTCGTCATATTGGTAGCTCTTTGGTACATCTATTTACTTGTATATTTTTTAAATGAGATTTTTTTTTTTAGATTTAGAAGAAAAAATAAATAAAAAATGTAAATGGAAATTTATTTTCTTCGTTTTGAAAAAAAATACATCCACTCCATTCAAAAAAATTCTCTCTTTCAGTTTGACAGGTGTGTCGTTACTCGTAAAAATTATTTTCATATTTGAAGTTTTTAATGCTATTTTTTACATAATGTCAACAACTTATATAATTTTTCATTGAAATTTTTTTAACTCTTTATCGTTCAGTTTTTTCAGACTTTTCATCTTCCACCCTTTAATTTTCTTAATTTTAAATTTAATTCTATAATTTTATAATACAAATACTCTAGAAAAAAAATTGCTTATTTTATACTGCAATAACTATTTATTTAGTTTTTTTAGTAAAAATTTAGATGACCTAACTAATTTTAAATTTTAAATTTCTTAAGTAAAAACAGGAAAAAGCACCAGAATAAAATATTTTTAAATATTATAATTTATATATTCCGTAAGTTGTAAATATAAAAAAATAACAGTTTTATTCAATAACTTTATAATGAGTTTGATATTTCTTATGTTATAGAAAATAAAATTATATCTTACGTACACATAAACAATATGTGGTCATAATAGGCCATGTAAAGAGAAAAGAGATAAAAAAAAACATGAGATTTGTTTAATTGTGTTTTGATTTTTTTTCTCAAAATTTTTTTGTAAAATAATTATGAAAACAAGTGTTTTCTATATATATTTTTTTTGTTTTGAAATTTAAAAACCAAAATAGAAACCAAAAACAACTTACACATTCTCTAAATTTGATTCAAAAAACAAAAAAACAGTTTCAGGTTTTTTTTTTTTTTTTTTTTTTTACAAAACATGTCTTACCAAACAACTAAATAGTAGTAATTTTAAAATATTAAAATTTAATTAAACCAATAAAAGTAGATATGAATACGCTCACGCACGTGTATAGCTACTCTCGCATGCCCCCGCGCGCGCTCTCGCTTACTGTGTGAGAAAGGTGGACTATCTGCAATTCTGCATTATAGTCCAAATCAACCACTTTTTATTTTATTACGAAAAAAAAAAAAACTCAAATTGGATTGAAAATATTAATTTGAAACAACAAATAATAACAAATTAGTAATAATATAATATATTAAATTGGAATTAATATTTTATATTTAACTATTATATACGTTTAACTTTAATATTATTATTATCATCCTCTATGTGTTAATAATAATATTGGATATATATTAATTTTGTAAAATATAACAATAAGTAAATTTTTTGAGAAATCAAGGTGTCCTGTGACAAAGAAAAAAGTTCCTGCACACTAATCGACAATTGTGCATCTCTTTTTTTTTTTTTTAAACAATGGGCCCAAAAAAATTGTTTCTGCGGAAGTTTTTTGGGTGGTAATGGAACAACAGGACAGTTTGATTTCCCAAAATTTTATATTCAAAACCTAGTTTAGCTCTAAACTAATTTTCATCAACACTTATTTAGTAAAACTCACATGATAACAGATAAAGCGAGAGAAGCGTGGAAGCAACGAAAAAATCTGAAATTTCATTTATTGCATCGTTGTTGAAGGTTGACCATTATACATACAAATTTCAAAATGAAGCCCCATATTATTCGGAGATACACATTATTTAATATTTTTTTAGAATATTTTTTTTTTTTTTTTTGATAACAGAATATTTTATTTTGTCACGCTCATATACAAAATGAGCATGTTCTAAGTAGATGAGAGAAAAAAAGTTAGCAGAATCCGGAACCTATCACTTTTATATACATATAGTGGAAATAATATTTCTATATCAAAAACATAAATATTTTTTCCTTTTCAATATATATTTGCTTTTTTAATAGAAATTTTTTGCTACCACACTCTAATATCCCATTGTGAAGAGAAAAAGTTAATAGAATTAACTCATTTCTATGTTAACGTGCCAGAAAAAAATTCTGCAGGAAAAATAAGAATAAAATATATATATAGTGAGTAAATAAAAATGGATTTATTTTTTATATTTTATTAAAATTATAATATATTTTAAATTAAATCAAAGAAATATGCATTCTTCCTTACCAATTTTAAAGATAAATTTACTTTAAACAAGATATATTTCACATATTTGGCCCTTGTTATTAAATCTTCTTTCCCAGCTTACCCGGAAAAAAAAATCTTATTTCCTAACAAGCACTAATAATGCCTTGCTATATTTAAGTTACTATAATCTCTCTCTCTCTCTTTTTTTCTAGTAATTAAGTGTCTCTTTTTTTTGTTTAGTGGTTGTCTCGTGCAAGAGAAACATATTCCCCTTTAATAAGTAAATCTCTTATAGATGGTCTAAGTTTAGAAGAAGACAAGAAGTAAATGCATATTGGCATACAGTACACACCAACAGAGGAAAGAGTCAGAACCTTTTTATTGTATTTGGGAAAAGCAGATGATCCCATGTAAACACATCAATGACCTCACTTCACTTCACTAGCTGATGAATCTGGAAACAATAGAGCTTCACAAGTTCATGTAGGCCAGTTAATGTTTATGGCTAATGTCAAATCACTAACCTTTGCAGGTCCACGATGGGGTCGTTATTTTGTTGGGCCAATTCAATTTGCAGTTTGCTATGGTGCTGTAGTGGCTTGTCCTCTTTTGGGAGGACAATGCATGAAGGTTATCTTGAACTGTTTATTACACATACTAACTGAAACAAACATGTGACCTCAACCTTTTTCTTATCTTTTTTATGATATTTCCAAAGGATTCATCTGCAGGCAATTTATATGCTGTCAAACCCAAATGGAAACATGAAGCTTTACGAGTTTGTAATCATATATGGATGCTTCATGCTGATTTTGGCTCAAATCCCATCTTTCCACTCATTGAGGCACATTAATCTAGTGTCTTTTATTCTGTCCTTAGCCTATAGTGCATGTGCTACTGTTGGTTCCATATGTATTGGTATTTCCTTAATCTACTTCTTTTCTTTTGTATTGCACTTTTGCTTGATAATTGAATTAATTGTTTATTGGTATGGACTATACCAATATCACTACAGGACACTCATCAAAAGGTCCAGAAAAGGATTATTCTTTGCAAGGTGATACAGAGAATCGCTTATTTGGAATCTTAAATGCAGTTGCCATCATTGCCACAACTTACGGAAATGGAATAATTCCAGAAATTCAGGTCTGAAATAGTTCAACCCTTCAATCCATCAAAATACTTGTTGTGATTAAAAATAACTCATTTACTTTCATTACGTGCTTGGTCTTGCATTTTCTTTGGTTGCAGGCAACATTAGCACCACCCGTGAAAGGGAAGATGTTCAAGGGACTGTGTTTTTGTTATGTTGTACTTATATTCACTTTCTTTAGCGTAGCCATATCTGGTTATTGGGCATTTGGAAACCAATCTGAAGGCCTCATCTTAAGCAACTTTGTGGACAATGGAAAGAGTTTGCTGCCCAAGTGGTTTGTTTATATGACCAACATTTTCACTATAACTCAATTATCAGCAGTTGGTGGGGTAAGTAACACACTAACACTCCCATCACCACCCAAGCCCTAATATATATCACGTCATAGCGTCAAAGCTAGCCTTTTGACCTATACAATGCAAAAAAATGAAATATACCACCAATTTAATTCTTTTGAGAAACTATTTATCCCAGTAATACTAGTGAAAAGCACATCGAAAAGTATACAGATTTAAGTTACGTACATACCCCCTATGCAAAAGTTGGTGATGTAATGCAAGAAGCGCATTCTGGCAGTGCGCGTTCAAGTCGCACATACCCCCTATGCACATCTTGCAGACACATGACAAACGCTTTTTGGCTTTTGTACAAATTGCGCATGGGGTAATACGTTATTTGAACGCGTACACTCTTTATGCACATTTCACCTACATAGATTGGTAAATGGTTTGCTAAAAATTAAATTGGTAATATGTTTCATTTTTTGCATTACAAGGTCAAAAGACCCATGAAAAGCCTCTATGTTCAATTGAACTAGAATTTCATTATTGGCGCCACATTCTTTTAATAAATAATACGAGATATCTTAGCACAGGATATGTGGATTTATGCATTGTCTGTCACTTGAAGCCAAAATGACTTATATAAATATAATATTGATTTACTTTCATGTAGTAGCTCAAGCTTTTGGAAGAGTTAGTTAACTAATGCATCTCAAATATGAAGTAACCATTGAATTGTAATACAGGTCTACTTACAGCCTACAAATGAAGTGCTGGAGCAAACATTTGGGGACCCAAAAAGCCCTGAATTCTCAAACCGCAACGTAATACCCAGATTGATTTCTCGATCATTTGCTATTGCTATTTCAACCATTATAGCAGCCATGCTTCCATTTTTTGGGGACATAAACTCGCTTATAGGTGCTTTTGGGTTTATGCCACTTGATTTTATTTTGCCAGTAATTTTCTTCAATTTGACATTTAAGCCATCTAAGCGAAGCCCCATTTTCTGGTTGAACGTAACTATTGCTGTGGCTTTCTCTGCATTGGGAGCTATAGCATCAATTGCAGCAGTTAGACAGATAGCTCTTGATGCCAAAAGTTACAGATTATTTGCTAATGTATGATGACATCGAGCTATTGTATGAAGTTTGTATTTCCTATATTTCCTATCTAAGTTTTCATGTCTTCCTTTTTCCTAGACTATTCTCTATTATTTTAAACCACGGTCAACTGTGTTATCTCAATTTTCTGAGGTAACCTAAAATGTAATGTTTCAAGAATTAATTTTTAAGACAAAAGTTAGTCTTTGTGCATCTGACAATTGTAAATTTTAAGAATTAATAATTATTTAATAGATATAATTTAATAAATGACAACTATTGGATTGAATAAAATTAACAATTGAGATGGAAAATAATTTTTTTTTATTTTTACACCAAAGTCAAAATACTTCTCGTATATATATCCAATAGAATAAGCACACCAATCCTGATGTACCGTGCCCCACGCCAATGGGAACACGATCCAACCAAATTTCAATGACTAACTAGTCTAAAATTTGGACAAAAGGTGAAAATTCGTACTTCATAAAGTGCTTGTAAATTAAAAGGGATTAATTTTCTCATTTTACATGAAAATATTTTCTCATGTTACGCCTATGTAGCACCGACACTAATATGGGACACGTGACACGATACGACACGACACTTCGACACATTAATTCTAAAAAATGTTAAATTTTGACACGTTAGGACACGTTTTGATATTAAATAATATATTTAATTTATGTAGTATATATTATCTTTAATATTCAATAATTTAACAAAAAAACTGTATCTAAATTTATAATATTCATAAATTTTGCAAAGAAACATAAGATATTCTAAATATTTATATTAAACTCAATAAAATGATAATCATAATATAACGAATCTAACAGTTGGAACTAAAAACTCAACGCAATTTAACCTTTGAACCGTTTTTTGAATTTCAATAACGCGTGTTGGAGTGTCCGAGAGTGTCGGGAAGTGTCGGACACTACACGTTAGGATTTTGAAGTGTCAATGCTTCATAGTGTTACACACATAATACATGAGTGAGATCCACAAAAAAGTGAGAAAACAAAAAGTCAAGATGAGTCCCACCTTTTAATTATGAATGTAACATGAGAAAATTTTCTTATATAAAATGAGAAAACTATTTCCCTAAATTATATTTCAATATTAATTTGGGTATGATAGTGAGGGTTAATTTGGTCATCCTGCTGACCCTTCTTCCAAGTTGCCCCATGTATTATTAGGCACAAGGAGTTCAAAAAATTGACTGAAGATATCAAAATAAGTAAGATTGGTATATATTATGCATTTGCTCTCTCTGGTCATTTGTTAGAGCCTTCATACAGGGGAGGGAGGATGAGTACGCTGCTTCCAACCTCAACAGCAGCTCATGAAACATCAGAGAATCCAAATGCTTCGCAACAAATTCACCCCCAAAAAGATGTTGATGCAGGCGCTCTCTTTGTCCTCAAATCAAAAGGTAGTCGTGATCATTTATATTATACCGTTCTTAAGTCTCCTTACTCTGTTTATTCTTTTATGGAACATTATATCATTGTGATTCTTGTCCTTGTCCTTGTTTCTTTCTTTTATCCCACCTTTTCCTTCTGCAGAATATGTAAGTCCTTCCATCACCTTAATCAGTAATTCAAAAACAACCAGAAAGACCAGAAAATATATGCATCGATGAAGGCTTTTAAAAAGCTATCTATATTTAATAAGTGGACATGTTTCTTCCTGACCAACCACTCCACCTACTCCACAATTACACAAAGGAATTGAAGTATGGTACTTGTTAGGCAAATATAATATTCCTCACTTAATAATTTGAGTTTTTAAATGATATAATTGTTTATCATGGAATTAGAGCCTCAGTGATTATGGTGTCATGAATACAATACTTATCATCTTATCTAATATTCACGTTTGATATATATAATATAAATTATTAAAAACTTATCACTTAGAAAATGATGTTGTTAAGTGAAATAGTTGATTATTAGTACTATCCCCTTTTATGTTGTTGTCTACTTGCCTATGACAAGCACTTCACGAAGTGCTGCTTTTCATGGATGGTATTCACTTCACGAAGTGCTGAAATCATGGATGGATTTCATTGTTGAGTGTTCTCCCTTTTAACTTTGATGGATGGAAAATTTGATACAATTTTTTTCTGGCTTGTTTTAATAATTGGAGCACATGGGGGGTGATAAAAACAAAAGTATATTGTCAGCAGAATCATAAAATGGCTATATTATATAGTATTATAAATATGATTTTGTAGGATCTTGGATGCACAGTGGTTACCATTTGACAACGTCAATTGTGGCTCCACCTCTCCTAAGTCTTCCATATGCTTTCAAATTCCTTGGATGGACGGCTGGAATCTTTTGCTTAGTGATTGGAGCTCTTGTAACGTTCTATTCCTACAATTTAATATCTCTTGTTCTCGAGCATCACGCTCAGTTGGGTAATCGTCAGCTACGATTTAGAGACATGGCTCGCGACATTTTAGGTACCACACTGTACTCACCATCTCTTTTTCATTTCTTTTGCTAGTTAAGCCATATATTTATTTTCCTTTTTTTTATTATGCGAGTTACGTGAGATATTGCATTGCATCCACCCGATAAAGTATTACTATTCTTTAATACATAGAATGATTGAATGAGCATTCTTCCACCACGTGTAAAATGAAACAATGAATTAAGTCTATCATTTTAGTTTTTTATGTGAAGGTTCCAAAATATTTTTTATTTTATTTAATGCTTTTAAATATTTATACTCAAAGTAGTAAAAATGATATTTTTATTTTCCCTTTTTCATAAATATTCAAAATAAAGTAAAAAAAAACATTTTTAAACTGAACGGGCTTAAGACTGCAGTTTTTAAATAGATAAAAAAAATAAAAATATTTAATTTTTTTTAGTAAATATTTAGATAACCTGAGAAATTTTAAATTTTAAATTTTAAATTTCTTAATTAAAAATAGGAAAAAGAACCAAAATAAAATACTTTTTAATATTATAATTTATATATTCCTTAAGTCATAAATATAATAAAATAAAATTTTAATTTAATAACTTTATTATATGTATTAATAGATTTATATATGAAACAACTAAATAGTAGTAATTTTACAATATCAAAATTTAATTAAACCAATTTACCAAAAAAAAAAAATTAATTAAACCAATAAAAGTAGATGTGAATGCGCACACGCACATGTACAGCCGCATGCCCACGAGCGCCCTCACGATAGAAAGAAAAGGAGACACCGCCTACTGTGAGAAAGGTTGCTTGACTATCTGCACTATAAGTGTCATTCCCTTTTAGTCTGCAAAATAAATTTTAAGTTTTAAAACAGCTTGAGCCAAGCTACATTATAGCCCAAATCAACCACTTTTTTTATTTAGAAAAAAAATACTCAAATTGGATTGAAAATATTAATTTGAAACAACAAATAATAATAATAATAATAATATAATATCTTAAATTGGATTTTAATATTTAAAAGATTTTTTTATAACATTACCTTAATTAGTATATCCAATTATATTTAACTATTATATATGTTTAACTTTAGTATTATTATTATTATCATCCGGTATGTATTAATAATAATATGGGACATATATCAATTTTATATTTTATAATATAACAATAAGTAAAATTTTATGTACAAAACCTAGTTTAGCTCTACACTTGTCATTTTCATCAACATTTTTAGTAAGGTGAAGGTTATATTGATAAAAATAATTTTTAGAGACTACATTAAATCTAATCAGTTATACACTCGTGAAGTTTAGCTAGTCATACTTAATGTAAATTATAAGTTTATGAATTTTTTTTTTATCAATATAATCCCTTTTTAGTTAAACTCACATGATAACAGATAAAAGTGAGACAAGCGTGGAAGCAACGGAAAATTCTGAAATCTCATTTATTGCATCGTTGTTGAAGGTTGACCATTTACCTATACATGCAAAATTCAAAATGAAGCCCAGTGGATCATATATAGTTGTTAAAATTTTGATTTATCATTATGATTTATGTTTTTATAACTTTTTTCATCAAAATAATTTTATCAATATTTCAAATACTTTTACGTTTTTACGATTTTTTTACATTACGATTTTATGTTTTACGATTTTTTAGTTTCTTTCCGATTTTACTTAAAATTTTGATTTTAACAAAATTGGTCGCGATTGTTTTTTTAGAAATATTTTATTTTATCACGCTCAAGTAAAAATGAATAAGTTCTAAATAGATGAGAGAGAAAAACTTAAGGAAACCTATTATTTTTATGTGAATATAATAGAGAAAATATTTCTATATCAAATGCAGAAGTATTTTTTCTTTTTTAATATATATTTGTTTTTGCAATAAAATTTTGTTGTTGTCACACTCTAATATCTCATTGTAAAGAGAAAAAGTTAATAGAATTCACTCATTTTTATTTTAATGTTGCACAAAAAATTCTAGCAAAAAAGAAATTATTCTTTTATATATATATATATATATATAATATATATATATATATATATATATAAAAGTAGTAAATAGAAATGTATTTATTTTTGATATTTTAATAAATTAATATTATAATATGTTTTAAATAAAATCAAAGAAATATGGATTCTTCCTTACAATTTTTAAAGATAAATTTACTTTAAATATGATATATTTCACATATTTGGCCCTCGTTAAATCTTCTTTTCTACCCTTGCTATATTTAATAAAAGGAAATATATTTCTCATATTACATATGATAATTTATATCATGCAACATACTAAAAGTCAGTAAAATTTATTATTTCTTTCTCTCTCTTCTCTTTAATGAATTTCACTCACCTTTTGTGTGTGTTACATGAACAAATGTCTCATGCAACATTTAAGTAAAGCTCTTATTGATGGTCTAAGTTTAGAAGAAGATAAGAAGTAAATGCATATTGACATACATTACACACCAGTAGAGGAAAGAGTCAGAACCTATTTATTGTATTTGGGAAACCCAAATGATCCCATGTAAACACACCAATTCCCTCACTTTCACTTCACTAGCTACTGAATTTGGAAACAATAAAGCTTCATAAGTTCTAGGCCCAATTCATGTGGGCCATTTAATGCTTATGGCTAATGTCATATCACTAACATTTGCAGGTCCACGATGGGGTCGTTATTTTGTTGGGCCAATTCAGTTCGCAGTCTGCTATGGTGCTGTAGTGGCTTGTACTCTTTTGGGAGGACAATGCATGAAGGTTATCTTGAACTGTTTATCACCCATTTTAATAGAATCAAACATTTGACCTCAACCATGTTCTTACCCTTTTTATGATTTTTCTAATGGATACAATTGCAGGCAATTTACCTGCTGTCAAACCCAAATGGGAACATGAAGCTTTACGAGTTTGTAATCATATTTGGATGCTTCATGTTGATTTTGGCTCAAATCCCATCTTTCCACTCATTGAGGCACATTAATCTAGTGTCTTTGGTTTTGTGTTTAGCCTATAGTGTTTGTGCTACTGCTGGTTCCATATATATTGGTATTTGCTTAATCTACTTCCCTTCTTATGTATTGTACTTTATGCTTGACAATTGAGTAAACTGTTTATTGGTATGGTCTATACCAATATCACTACAGGTGACTCATCAAAAGGACCAGAAAAGGATTATTCTTTGCAAGGTGATACAGAGAATCGCTTATTTGGAATCTTCAATGTTGTTGCCATTATTGCCACAACTTATGGAAATGGAATAATTCCAGAAATTCAGGTCTGAAACAATTTAACCCTTCAACCATCAAAATATTTGTTGTAATTAAAAATAACTCATTTCCTTTAATTATGTGCTCGGTATTGCATTTTCTTTGGTTGCAGGCAACATTAGCACCACCCGTGAAAGGGAAGATGTTCAAAGGACTATGTGTTTGTTATGCTGTACTTATATTCACTTTCTTTAGCGTAGCCATATCGGGTTATTGGACATTTGGCAATCAATCTGAAGGCCTCATCTTAAGCAACTTTGTGGACAATGGAAATAGTTTGTTGCCCAAGTGGTTTGTTTATATGACCAATATTTTCACTATAGCACAATTAGCAGCAGTTGGTGTGGTAAGTAACACACTATCACTCCTTAATATATATCTGGCCATAGCATCAAAGTCGGCTTTTTGACGTATACAATGCAAAAAAGAAAAGAAAGATATCACCAATTTAATTATTTTGGCAAACTATTTATATATCTAATACCAGTGAAAAGCACATCAAAAGTATGCACATGTAAGTCGGGTATCACATTTAAGTCGCGTATCACTCTATACGCAACTTGTGCAAAAGTTAGCACAATGCAAAATGCATTTTGGCGGTGTACGTTCAAGTCGTGCACATCCCTATACACGTCTTGCAGACACATGACAAAATGTGTTTTAGCATTTGCACAAGTCCCACATGGGGTGATACGCTACTTGACCACACACACTCTTCATGCATATTTCACTTGCATTAGATTGGTAAATAGTTTGTTAAAAAAATTAAACCAAGAATATGTTTTTTTTGCATTACAAAGGTCAAAAGACCCATCAAAGCCTCTATGTTCAATTGAACTAGAATTTGATTATTGGCACCACATTCTTTTAATAAATACTATGAAATATCTTAGCACGTACAGTATCTGAATTTATGCATTGTCTGATGCTTCAAGTCAAAATGACTAATATAAATATAACAATGATTTACTTTCATCTAGTAGCTCAAGCTTTTGAAGAGTTAGTTAACTAATGCTTCTCAAATATGAAGTAACCATTGAATTGTAATGCAGGTCTACTTGCAGCCTACAAATGAAGTGCTGGAGCAAACATTTGGGGACCCAAAAAGCCCTGAATTCTCAAATCGCAATGTAATGCCCAGATTGATTTCTCGGTCATTGGCTATTGTTATTTCAACCATTATAGCAGCCATGCTTCCATTTTTTGGGGACATAAACTCGCTTATAGGTGCCTTTGGGTTTATGCCACTTGATTTCATTTTGCCGGTAATTTTCTTCAACTTGACATTTAAGCCATCTAAGCGAAGCCCCATTTTCTGGTTGAACGTAACTATTGCGGTGACTTTCTCTGTATTGGGAGCTGTAGCAGCAGTTGCAGCAGTTAGACAGATAGTTCTTGATGCCAAAAGTTACAGATTATTTGCTAATGTATGATCACATTGAGTTATTTTACGAAGTTTGCCTTTTCTATATTTTCTATCTAAGTTTTCATATCTTCCTTTTTCCTAGAATATTCATTATTTTAAACCACTGTCAACTGTGCTATCTCAATTTTTTGGGATATCCTAGAATGTACTGTTTCAAGATGAAATTATGGTTGAAAAGAAAGAATAGTTGGGTAGCTGTTGTGAGATGAATTCTTATGGACACTCATGTCAACAATATAATGTTCAAGGGTACTTTTTTTAAGGAAATAAATCTTATAATTAAACTAAGGATCCCATGGCTAAAGAACTCAAGTCGCTTTTGTTTGTATCATATTATATAAACTAGAATGAAAAGATCCCTTCTTTAGATATTATTTTCATATTATATTATTTTAATAACAGCACAAGTCATAATTATTATTAAACTTAGTACATTTAAAGAACTTAGTACATTAAACTTAGGATCCCATGCCTAAAGAACTCAAGTCGCTTTTGTACATTTTTCACTTAGTATTTTCATGAAAAAATAATTTTATCATATTAAACTAATTATATATCTTTGATATAATTATTATTAAACTTGTTTTAAAATATTTTTTGTTTTTTTAATTTTTCATCCATCTCTTTGGTTTCTCTCCTTAAACTCAAGTCATGTTCTGACAATGGCAATGAGATATTGGGGTGCTATTGGAGAAAATGGTGGAGGCATTGCATAACAAAGAGAGGGTTTGAGTTTGGGTCTTTGAGAAGATCCGAGGAGAAAAGCCCACAATTGGATCTAGGTTTTCTAGAACGAAGGGTTCAAATGAGAAATATATAGTATTTTATGCTGTGAGACAAAGAGTTTTGTTGTGTCTAGTGCTTTGTTTTAAAGCAAATCATAGGTAACCTAACAAACATGAGACTCGTTTAATGAAATAAAGCATGAAATGGAATTAAAACAACGAACATAATAATAAAAAAGGAAAATAAAATAAATTCAATTACAAAATATGCAATTAATTCTTTTTCAGTTACTATGATCACTAATGATTCCTCTTCTACCTGCGAAAACTAAATGAACAACTTTTCACTTTTAAAGTCAGATAAGCACCTTCTCTTGATTTGGTTACTTGTGTTTTGCTTGAAAGTGGCCATAACAAGCTGACGGATGAAGATAATGATCGACAATAAATAAAATATAGTACATACACTACAACAAAATTGCTCTTTAGGCACGGCAAAAACAGTGGCAAAATATGATAAAAATCGTGTCTAAATGAATTGTCCACTGTTTCAAAAACCGTGGCTAAAAGGAGCGTTGCATTATTTTAACCACGATATTTTTTGCATTTAACCACGGTCTGTATGAGTGTGGTAACATTGAGTTAGCTACAGTTTATGTTATATTAGCCACATTTATTCGTGGCTAAACGATATGGATCCTAATGATGAAATTTTTTATTTTACCACTGAGAAAACTGTGGCTAATTATAAGGAATTTTTTTTAAAAAAAAAATATTCCCAATATTTCCAATCATATAAAAACAAATAATAAAAATTGCATTTGCTACAAGAACCAAAAACCAAATTAAGGGAGATAATCAAATAAAGTGGAATACACAATTTAACACAATTCATTTTTTTCTATTCATATGAGTAAACCATGTTTTTTACACAATTCTCAAAATTTATATTTTTTTTCCATTTCATATAAGCTAAAGGAGTTTCCTTTACCAACAAAAGGAGCTAATCAAGTTTTCACTTACATCATTTAAGAGAAATAATTATCAAATAAAGCTAAAACTATAAGTTTGTGATTGTCACTAGGCACTATACAAAATATTAATTTCAATTTTTCAACTAAACAAAATATGACAACACATTTTTTAAATTCGTCTTCCAAGAATTGTTGTTGGATGCATCCTATCCTTTTAAAAGGGCTTATCACCAAATCATACCTGTATACAAAAAAAAAATTAAATAAGATATGCTAAAATGTCACATAACTTTTCAATGTCAAGAAATTACTATCAATTATTTTTTAGATAAAATATGAACAAACCTTAAAAGCATTAATTCTGTTAAGAGGAGGAGCATAAACCTTCAGGTCCACCTATCCAAAAGTAAACCATCAAACAATAAATTAGTAAGCAATAGAAAATAAATATAAATGTAAGACAAAATGCAAAAAAAAACATGTGAAGAAGCCTCAAAGTAATATGTTCAAATTATATGTATCACTGCAACATACTTGCCAAGTGGCAGAATAAATAGAATTCAAGCTCTAAACTAAGCTACAAGGATATCAACTTTCCAAGTATTGACAATAACATAAGAGTGTATATATAAATTAAACAAATTTGTAATGAGTGTAACCATTATAATTTCTCCCATTGTGGGTTCTCTTTTGTTTGGATTACATGCCACTCATCAAAATTAGTATAATTACCTTTCAAAATATTAAGTTTCTATAATACACACACAAGCCTCAAAGTAATAAACCTCCACTTGTAGAAATAGGAGAATGTGCCTGTAATGTCACATCCATCCATGATTCATGAAACGTTTAATAAAGCATCAATCCTTAATTAACACGAAAAGAATGTAAAGCATTTTATGTCTAACATAATTATTTATTATTCTTGAGACTTCTTCAAACCCATGGGACCATGACTGTTAGAGACTTATAGTCACTATAATTGGCCAATGTGCCTGTAACCTTAATTCAAAACCAAAAGAAGTTGTTTAAAGAAATTGAGTACAAACAAATTAAATAAAGGTATTCATTTAAAATGGAAGAGGTATAGTTGGGAAGAAAGGGGCAATTAGGAATATCTAGCTAGAATGGTTCACTATACCCGCTGATGTATTGCTAATTCGTTGTAGTCTTGCAACTAGAATAAAATAGAATAGATAAAATCCTAATATCATTAATAAAATATGAATGAACAAATAAAATGCACATGCAATACAATTAATTTGCTAGAATAAGATAATCCCCTAAAACATTTTACTATTTCACGACCTCTCCTAGCATTGCTCTTACTACCACCGGCATGTGAGACCTTAAGCTTTTTACGATTTTGTGTATTTTGCGAACTTTGTTTCTGTAATTTTCAAATATGATAGTCATTATTCTCCAAGTTTTCCAAGACATGGATAAAGTAAAATAATTACTAATAAAAAAAATTCTGACCTTCATTTTATCACCCTTATAGTGATGCACAAAAGCAGTCCAATCAACACAATCTACACTTGGAGGAGGATTAGCAAGTATTTCTTCCTTACTTTTATTAGGATATAAGTGCTTATTCCTTAGCCTATATTTGTGGGCCTTCCATCTTTCCCCTAAGGGGGCTTTTGGTTGAGGAGAAATTCTTTGAATACTAGGGAAATGTAATTGATAGGAAAATGGTTGGAAAGTGAGTTTGGTAGGAAAGTTTAAAAAAGTTGTTTGGTACCGTAAAATATTAGTGGGGAAATTGAGTTAAATATGCTGAGTGTATGTTTGGTTGAAAATAAAAATTTAATGGAGAAATAGATGAAATTCACGAAAGTAACCTTTTTATAAATAATGTAGAACCATTACAACATATATCTTCGAGTAAGTTTTCAAAATGCGCAGTAACGTCTCCATTAAGTTGTCCTGACACTCTCTCTGTTGTCTCTCCAAGCGGCAACCTCCAAGGGCCATTATTTTTCACTCGTGTTTCTTCAAAATGTCAAAATAAACAAAATCTGGAGACAAAAGTTTATTAACAAATACTGAGTTTCATTAACGTTACCTGACCTCCCATCAGAAGCATATGGGTTTCTTCAGTCATACTTCCGTTTTGGTTTCAAAGGTTTGGGTTTCTACACAGCACCAAATTGAATAAACTTTTTCAGAGATCTAATCGAGGTTTGGGGTCACAGGGGTATTAATGTCAATGTTTTCACCCACTTTTTCCAATTCTCAGTTTTTGACAGAAATACCACGTTTCAATTTGCATTCTTCAACAGTGAATTTGTCTATTTTTAACAAGCTTTTGTACTTTAATAGCAAAGTGTGTTTCATGGTAAAATTAATATAATCCTTCAACCAAACTAGGAGAATGAAGATTGCTACATGCACTTACATGGGGAAATTTTCAGAAATCTTGAACCAAACAGCCCCTAAGATACTCATAGCCCATTTGATTCCAGCAGCATAGTCAAACTCAAAGTTTTCCTTCAAATATTATTATATGCAAAAATCAATATTCAATAATACTGACAACCTTGTATTAAAGAAATAATTTGACTGGGAAACCTGTAAGTGGGGAATGGAGTACAAGGGTATGGTCCCTTATTATGGCGTAACTTTTCTATTGTTAAATATCACAGTAACAATCACAAGTTTATAAGTTTATTATAAACTTATTGATAATATGCTTGTACCCATATTTTCATAAATATCACTGTTGTTATTATCATAAAAAATAAAACAGACAAATGAATTCATGGGCATAAAAAATAAACTTACAAACAGATAATATCTACATATCTCTTTGCCCAAAAGAAGATGGGCAAAGAGATATGTAGATATTCAAATCGTTTGGGAAGATTTAAAAATATCATAAATTAAAAGACATAGCACAAATATCAACAATGATTAATTAGTAAAGCCTTCATTTCAAAAATTCCAGAAGCTTAAAACAGCAATAAGTTCAATCATTCCGCACCAAGAAAATGCCCCAAAAACAAAGAATAAAACATAAATTTGACAGATAGAAAGTTTATTTCAGTCCAAGCACATGAAAACTTGTTTCTAGTTAATACAAGAACCAATTTGACGCCTGTGGTGGTTGCAATACAAAGACAAGAAAAATCAAAATCAAAAGATAAATATGTTCTGGCTATATTTATTAGTGTGTTGCAGTTCAATTGAAACATAAGAGTTTTTTTACTTCAAACTTCTAAAGCTTGTAATTACCCTTAAAAAGAAAAAATATATTCTAAAGCTTATGCTTCAAATGATTAGTCCTGTAGCTAATGAAGTGCCTAACATGGAAAACGCTGCTTTATGGCTTTACCTTTCCAAATCCTCTGCAGTCTGCATCCTTAACTATCATATACTAAAATTATTGTTTTTTAAAAAATAGATGTTATATATATTTTCTACTTACTTAGCTTTTGTTTTGCATTACACCAAATAAAAACAAAAAACATACATAGAAAAAAAAATCTTATTTATATATCTGCGGGAAAAGTGTTTAGTTTAATCTTTCCAAATAGTCGTACTCCTATGTGAATGCTCTTAAAAGGGTGACCGTAACCAGTGTTCATGGATGGAATGGCAGAAGCAAACAATATATAGCTCTCAAAAGAAAGAAGGGAACAAGCTATGCCCCAAAACTCTTTGCTATAAGGCAAAAACTTTCACTAAGCTGAAAATCTAAAGTTACCAACATATTCTTTAGTTGTATGTTAAAATATAACAGCAGGCAATGTACCGAGGATGAAAAAGCTTCGAAAACCACTAGGAAGAACCAGAAAATATATTAAGATAATGAGAACAATGGTAATGGAAGAGAAAAAAGTACAAGGTCAAATGCACTAAGAGGAGTTGCAAGTGCAGACTGCTAGAGCTCGTACCTGGCAAAATGTAGCATAACTTCAGAACTCACAGAGAAATTATAATTGTAACTAAATTATATTTACAAAGATTATTTAATGAAGCCACACCTCAGTTAGAAGAGATAGACACATGTATAATATTGTACGCAAAATTCAAGTGAAATACAAAATTTATTGCGAATGTGCTTACCACAAGAAAATAAGTCCATGAAGCCAGCACGTTGAGAAATTCTATATGGAAAGAGAAACAGCCATTCCTGACCATTATCAAGATGTGATCAAAGTTGGAAAACCATATTATTTAATTTTGATAGGCTCAGTTTTCAAGCTGCTTTTAGGTAATGTTTTGCCTCTATAATCACTATTTTGCTACTACGAGAAGTTTTAAAAACCATATTATTCTCAAAGCAGCAAAATATCTCCAGCTTACATTATGCATACATTATCTCCAACACTTATTCCTCTGTGTATACGATATTAGTATAGGAAAAGACATAATTTCTCTAATATTTTTATTACTCTAATATACAGAACCAAAGAATGAAAACAGAGTTGCAGCACTTTAGTACCTTTAAAGGCCAAAGTTGTTGGACAACAACCAAATCCCAAATCCCAAATTTGAGTCCAACGAAGAAAACTTCAATTGCTAAATAGCAATTTACCATGTAACTCTAGACATTACAATCAGTTGGGGAAAACATTACTTATACTCAAGATACACCATTGTAAGAGGAAGAAGCACAATTTGCAGTGTAAACATCTTTTTCGATAAATAAAAACTAAACTAACAATGACAACAATCACAGGTAGCGTAACAGTAATGAAAAAGACATAACATACGAAGAGAGAAAAATTATCAAATAAATCAATAAGGTTAATATAAAAATCACTGCTCGATTTATAGATCTAAGCCTTAATGATTAAATTCCTAAGAGAGGGAGAGAGATATGATTCGGGAAAGAGAGAGCAAACCTAGCTTAAATTTTGCAGATCGAACGAGCGAGTATGAAATGCATGTCAGATAAAAAAAATGTGTATTAATGTGAGGATAGGGAAAGAGAGAGCAAACCTTGAATCAGATTAGGAGAACGGAGATACTGACGGAATGGATTTAAAAAGAACAAGCGAGTGACGAAATCGAATTTAAGTACGAAATGAAGTAAGAAGTTGATTCTCAAATCGGTTGTAGTGAGTGGAAACTTCTAGGGATTTAGCATCTCAGCATTTGAGGATTAATTAAACATCACATTCTTTACGTTGGGATCTATAAATAAAATCATGTTATTAACTTATGAAATTAAAAAATTATAAAAATATTATCAAATGTTTAAAATTCTAAAAATTAAAAGGAAATAAATTTTAAAATATCTAAATTAAAAAAACAGATAATAGAATAAATAATAATTACAAACAATCAAATATTTATAATTCAAAAGAATTAAAATTAGCAAAAAGAGGGTCAAAGGCCAGTAAGCTAAGTCAGAGGCCAAATAATAATTAAAAGTAAGCAAACGAAAAAAAAATTCCTCTTCAAGTTTTTAAACGAAAGTTGTGGTGGCCTGGTGGGTCAGAAGAGAAGCTTGAGTGTAAAGATGGATTACAGCTACAACACCTTATCTAATTGCAACGAAATTTAGTCATTACTAAATTACCGTGGTGAAAAGGCGTTTTTGTTGTAGTGATAGAACAAAATTCAACTCCCTTGTCAACTAAAAATGCAAGAAATTAATTATCAATATGTTGGGCAGCATTAACTGCAAGTATACATCTAATTTTGATCCTTTATGATATAGAAATTACTAGGTTTTAGGATAGGATGACAATAAGTGCTTACCTATTATCTTTTTACATGTCAATATATGTTAAGAAAATACGATAATAAGGGTCTTCAAATGTTGGAAATAGATACTTTCATATGTATTTTAACATGACCAAATCATTTGTGGGCAAATCAATGATAATGAGAAAATAAGAGAGAGAAAATATTCGAATAGAGAGTGATAAAAAGATAGTTGTTTATTTGTCTATGAATGGTTAAGATCATCTCATATAACATGATTCTATTAAATAACATATAAGAGAATCTATTCCCTCAAAAGTCACTACTAAAAAAATATGAATTATAGACGGATTTTAGAGATGGAAAATATTATGTCTCTAATTGGGACGAATTTAGAGACGGAAAAAACATTTTTTTCCTATTTGGGACGGAATTAGCAATGAAAACATCTTTGCAACTTTCGAAAACTAAAAAACACTGCAAACATCTTTGCAACTTTCGAAAACTAAAAAACACTATAAATCTATTTTTGGCTAAGCAAACATGTGAAAAGCTTGTGAGGATGCCAAGCACAGAATCTGTTGTTTCTTAAAAACTATTTTTTGTAATTAAAAATTAAAACATAAAACAGGATTCTATTATCTCTTTTTTTTACTTGTTTTCCTTAATCTATTTTTAGAGTTAAAAATAAAACACAAAATTGGATGGTGCAGATCTATGATGCACCGACACTGACTCGGGACACGACACAACACAACACGCCGACACGTTAATTCTAAAAAATGTCATATTTCGACACGTTGGGACACGTTTTGGTATTAAATAATATTTTTAATATATATAATATAATTTATATTTAATACATATAACAGCCTTAATAAGTCATATAAACAATCAAATATTCAAATTTCATAACATAAATATAAACAAACATACTTTTTCGTAACTTGTTAATTTTTCATGTCACATTTCATAACAGAAAAATTGATTTATAAATTATTTTTTATATTTAGTTAATAAAATAAAATTGGATACCAAAAAATAAATAAATAAATAAAATTTAGACCTAAAAAAAAGTGTCGGAACGTTTACTGCATGTCGAAAAAACTGACTGTGTGTTGAAAAAACGTGTCGAAATGTGTCGGAGCATTGACCGCGTGTCCCAAAATGTTAATCGCGTGTCAGACGCGTGTCAGAATATGTCGAAGCATGTTGGTGTCCAACACGCATTTTTTTAAAATTTGTGTGTCCGTGCTTGTTAGGTGCAGATGCAGACTGCAAAGGCCGACAAAGAGCAAAAAAAGGTTACTCTCTATTTACCAAATTTGAGTCAAACGGAGCATCCAAGGACAAAAGAAAATTATTTTTTTCATGGAAAAAGTGATAAGAAAAAGGAAAGGACAAAAAAACATTTTACTTGTTGATTTTCAATCATAAGAGCTACTCTGATATATGTATAGTAGCAGGTACAGTAGAAGTAGACAGACATTTCATCAAGGAAAAATTGGATCAACAAATAATCAGTACTCCTTATATCAGATCCGGAGATCAGCTAGCGGATGTGTTGACCAAGGCCGTTTCTGGAAAAAGTTTTAAGGAAGTAATTGACAAGTTGGGCATGATAGATATCCATGCACCAACTTGAGGGGGAGTGTTAAAATTAGAAGTTGTTATCTGATTTAAATTTCTGTTTGTATAAGATTCAAGATAGGATTTGTTGATTTTTTTTTATTTAGTAGATATTTGTGGAATGTGCAGTTAGTTGTTCCTAAAAATTAGGATACTATTGCTGTATAAATATACCTCCAATTTGGAGATGAAAGCATGAATGAAAAGTCATATTTACCAGTTATTGTGTTTATGAGTGTTTTAGTATTAGAGTTTTTACATGGTATCAGAGCTTCAGTGACCATGAGGTCACGAGTTCGATCCTCATCGCCCTCCACTTTTTTCTAGTGGAATTTTTTTTCTTCGCACAGGTAGGTGGACCTGTGCATTGTCCACCCTTCAAGTCCAATGGGCTCTCGTGTGAAGGGGCGTGTTGAGATATATAAAACCATTAATGTAGTCTCACCCAACAGCTTAAGCTTTTGGGTTGAATTAGTTCTTGACATTGTATCAGGTTCGTTCTGATCCTGGGACATTTTTTTCTTTCTCCTTTCTTTGTTTTTTTTTTACCCGACCGACCCACACATTTCCTTGAATCAGACCCGAACCCAAATTTTTTCCCCTTCGAAATTTTTTTCCCCTTCCCGTTCTTTTTTTTTTTTTGACTTCACCTTCTCTTCTCTCACACCATGAAACATGAAAATTCTAATCCCCAAATTGAATCCCCATCGTCCAACACTGCCAACCCATCATCCACCACAGTCACCCCGTCTAATATTGTCATCCACCATGACACCTCTACATTCCCAGTCACGGTGGTCCTTGATGACACCAATTATCCTCTGTGGTCGCAGCTTCTAGACATGTGAATAGGAGCCCGCAACAAATCGAGCTTCCTGACTGGAGCTACGAAGAAACCACCGGTTGGAGATCCTACATATTAAGCCTGGATAACTGATAACAAACGCGTGAAGAGTTGGCTGATCGAATCCATGTCTCCTTCCTTGATGCAATGTTTTCTACGACTGGAATCCGCTCATGAAATTTGGGATGCTGCAATGCGAACCTTCTACGATGGATCATATGAGACATGTTTGTTTGATCTAAATCAGAAGTCTTTCAACACAAAACAACATGGTAGACTTCTTTCCGTCTACTACAACGAATTGCTGTCAATTTTCCAGGAAATCGACCATCGGATGATTGCGCAAGAGGGCTCTGCCGTTGATGTTCTTCACATCTACTCAGCCATGGCTAGACTTCGAGTCCATATCTTCCTCAGTGGCCTGGAACCGGAATTTGAATCCGTTCGGGGTGAAATCCTCCGCAAAGACCCCAAGTTGGACCTCGAACGCACTTATGCGTGTGTTAGGCGCGAAGCTCAGCAACGTCTCATTATGGGACGACTGTCTGCAACCTCTGATTCGACTGCTCTAGTCTCGTTTTCACCCTGCCCTTCTTCTGGACCACCTACCCAAAAACCTCGCAAAGATCCGTCCAAGACCCATCCCCTCCAATGCTCCTACTGTGGTGATTCGGGTCACACCAAGCTTTGGTGCTATGAGATTATAAGCTACCCTGATTGGTGGGACTTCAGCAAACACCCTCGCCGAAAAACACTCAACAAGGCTTTGACTATCACCTCCGCCGGTGACTCTTCCTCTGGTAATCCCACTGCTAACACGGTTTATGAAGGTATTTTGGGTAAGTCATTTGCTTTCTCTACACTTTGTCAGAATTCTACCTGGATAATTGATATCGGTGCTTTCGATCACATGGTTCGTGATCCCGCATCCCTTTCCTCTTTTTTTCCCTCTGACAAATCGTATTTCCACTGTAAATGGTGGCACTTCCACCATTAATGGTCAAGGCTCCATTCAAATATCCCCTCGGATGTCCCTTGACCATGTCCTCGTAGTACTAACTCTTGAATTTAATTTGCTTTTGTGAGTAAATTAACTAATGCATTGAATTGTAGAGTCATTTTCTAGCCTGACTTTTGTATATTTCAAGGAAACCAAACCCAGGAGATTCTTGGCTATGATGTTAGACAAGGGGAACTATACTTCTTGGACTCAGAAAATGCAAGTGCTTCTATTGTGAAAGCTTCCACTACTACAACCGAGGACAAGAACAAACACTCCATCTGGCTTTGGCACAAGCGTCTCGGACATCTCTCATTCGGTTACCTTAAGAAGTTATTTCCAATTCTATTTTCTTGTCTTTCAATTTCTGATTTTCAATGTTCGGTTTGTGAAATAGCCAAGAGCCATCAAATTTATTTTTTCCCAAGCTTGAATAAAAGTTCAATTCCCTTTCAAGTTGTGCACTCTGATGTATGGGGTCCTGCCAAAATTTACTCCTTCTCTAACTCTTACTATTATGTCTCATTTATTGATGAATGCACACAAATGGTCTGGATAACGTTTCTTAAACAAAAAAAGGATGTCTTCTCTACATTTAAACATTTTCATGCTATGATTTCAGAACCAGTATTCGTCCTCCATACACACTCTTCGATCTGATAATGGCACTGAATACGTTAATGGTCTATTTTTCGACTTCTTACTTTCAAACGGCATAAAACACCAGACTTCTTGTCCCTACACTCCCCAACAAAACGGTTTGTCTGAAAGGAAAAATCGTCAATAGTTAGTAGTTGTTCGAGCCTCTCTGTTTGAAATGAACGTTCCTCCATGATACTGGGGAGAAGCTATTACCTCTGCCACATATTTAATAAATAGAACCCCCTCTAGTGTTCTTAATTTTCAAACTCCTCTTCAAGTTTTTGAGTCCCATTTTTCTCTTCCTCATGTCTCTCACCTTGAACCTCGGGTCTTTGGTTGTATTACTTATGTTCATGTTTCAAAACCTTTGCGAAATAAATTAGATCCTAGTGCAAGAAAATGTATCTTCGTTGGGTATTCCAACTCTCAAAAAGGCTATAGATGTTTTGATCTCGTATCTCACAAAATGTACGTCACCTTTGAAGTCTCATTTCATGAATCTGAACCTTACTATTCATGGGGAGTCTGAGGATCTTATTCTCAGGGGGAGACAACACTTACACCATTGCAGAGAGAAGAAGACACATGGCTGGCTACTCAAGTGATACCTTGCACTTCACCATTTGCACCTACTGCTGACTTAGAAATAACTTGCCAACCGAATCAAGAAGCATCTCCTCAAAGACAATCTGATCAAGAAGCACTTCCTCAAAATGAAATACCTTGTCTAACACATATATCCGAGACATCACCTGTGGATTTCCCTGAAAGGCAACTCGAAGACATCTCTGAGGTACATTCTAGTCCAATCAATTATGTTTTATCTCCTACTCCTCATACACAGATTAGAAGATCTCTTAGACCTAACAAAGGAATACCAAAAAAGCTGTATGAACCCGGTCCTAAAGTGAAAACAAAATACCCAATCAGCAACTATATATCCACAAAAATTTATCTGAACCATGTGTTCTAACTGTTAATCAATTATCCAGTGTTTGTATTTCGAATAGTGTGAAGGAAGCTTTGGATGATCCTAAATGGAAAGAGGTCGTAAATGCAGAAATGACAGCACTCCAAAAAAATTCTACATGGGAATTAACTTCTCTACCAAATGGGAAGAAGGTTGTTGGTTGCAAATGGGTGTTTAATGTGAAACTGAAAGCTGGCCGGAGCATAGATAAATACAAAGCCAGACTAGTTGCAAAGGGATACACTCAAAAAAATGGTGTGGACTACCAAGAAACGTTTGCTCCGGTAGCGAAACTCAATTCAATCCGAATTCTGATCTCTTTGGCAGCAAATAGAGACTGGCCCTTGAAGCAATTTGATGTAAAAAATGCATTCTTAAATGGGGACTTGGAGGAGGAAGTATATATGGATATCCCACCGGGTATAAAGCTCTCAACTTCAAAAGAAAATACAGTTTGCAAGCTGAAAAAGGCACTATATGGACTGAAACAGTCACCTAAAGCATGGTTTGGAAGATTGACTCTAGCAATGAAGAAATTTGGATATGTTCAAAGTAATGCAGATCACACTCTGTTTTTCAAGCATCAAAAAGGAAAAATAACTATTCTTATAGTGTATGTTGATGATAAGGTGCTAACTGGAGATGATGAAGAAGAAATGAAATCTCGTGAACAACAACTAGCCACTGAGTTTGAAATGAAGAAGCTGGGATAGTTAAAATATTTTTTGGGGATTGAAGTTGCTAGATCACAATAAGGGATTGTATTGTCTCAAAGAAAATATACCTTAGACCTCTTATCAAAAATATGAATGTTGGCCTGTAAACCAGCTGACACACCTATGGAGATGAATCACAAGCTTGGCATATACCCGGATCAATCAAAACCTGACATTGGTTTATATCAAAGGTTAGTAGGAAGATTAATTTATCTTTCTCACACTAGACCTGACATTGCTTATGTTGTGAGTGTAGTAAGTAGATTTACGCATTCTCCTAGTGAAGATCACTTAAAAGCAGTATTTCGAATTCTAAGATATCTAAAGGGGTCACCTGGTAGAGGTCTTTTATTTGCCAAGCATAAAAAAGAGATTATAGAAGGGTATACATATTCAGATTGGACAAGTGATAGGACTACTAGGCAGTCCACTTCAGGATATTTTACATTTGTGGAAGGGAACCTTGTTACATGGAGAAGCAAGAAACAGAAAGTGGTGGCCAGGTCCAGTGCTGAAGCAGAATTCAGAGGTATGGCTTATGGTACATGTGAATTATTATGGATTAAAACCATGCTGAGTGAGTTGGGATTTAAAAACAAACAGCATATGAATCTCTATTGTGATAACAAAGCTGCCATGGAGATTGCACACAACCCTGTACAGCATGACAGAACGAAACATGTAGAAGTAGACAGACATTTCATCAAGAAAAAATTGGATCAACAAATAATCAGTACTCCTTATATCAGATCTGAAGATCAGCTAGCGGATGTGTTGACCAAGGCCGTTTCTGGAAAAAGTTTTAAGGAAGTAATTGACAAGTTGGACATGATAGATATCCATGCACCAACTTAAGGGGGAGTGTTAAAATTAGAAGTTGTTATCTGATTTAAATTTCTGTTTGTATAAGATTCTAGATAGAATTTGTTGATTTGTTTTTATTTAGTAGATATTTGTGGAATGTGCAGTTAGTTGTTCCTAAAAATTAGGATACTATTGCTGTATAAATATACCTCCAATTTGGAGATGAAAGCATGAATGAAAAGTCATAGGGTCTGTTTGATTGTGTTCTGATTTTTTTGTTCTTAAAACTGTTTTGTAAACTAGTTATGAAAACAGTTATTTTCTATATTTATTTTTTTTTGAAAGTTAAAAACCAAAACAAAAAACAAAAACACCTCAGATATGTTCTCTAAATTTGATTCTAAAAACAAAAAAAACAGTTAAAGTTTTCAAAACATTTTTTACAAAACAGGTCTTACCAAACAAATTTTTTTGTTTTTTTGTTTTTTTGTTCTGAAAACTTAAAAACTATTTATAAAAACACTAATCAAACAGAGTCATATTTACCGGTTCTTGTGTTTATGAGTGTTTTAGTATGAGTTTTGAGAGGTACGCACAAAGGCATGGGCTTTCAGAGTTGCGGGCGGGAATTGGATTCATCAACCTTCGGTCTTGATTCACGTGCATTGTTGCTTTATAGAGTTGCAAGAGGAGATGTTTTCCCTTTCTACATATGCTCGAGTACAAGAGGCGGGTATTAGAATAATTGGTGACATACTCGAGTATCAGGTGGCCAGGTGCTATAGTCAAGTATAAATCCATCAGTTATATAATCAGTTTTAACCCACAAAATGTACTCAAGTATATTAATTGCGTATTAAGGCAAATTGATGTTATATTTAAAGGAAAGATAAAAAATTTATGGATTTAATATTTTTGTTTTTGTTGCAAAAACAAAAAATTTCTGTCACAATCATATAAAAAAGAGCGAATTCCATAAATCTATTTTTTATATAATTTAAAAATGGGGAGACAGTGATAATTTTTTCTTTAATTAGAGGAACAATAGTCAAAATGCCAAGAAAGAATCCTTTATTTTTTGTAGTTGTCATTGCTGTAAAATAACAATTAATAAAGAAATGATATGTTAAGTTCTTTAGTTTTTTATACGTTTACAAATTAAATCATTAACTGAACTGTAAATCTCTACTTACCTTATTCATTTTTACTGAGATGTTACACGTTCGTTGAATTTGTTTACTACCACGATGTTTGAAAAAAAAATTAGTTTCATATAAAAAAAAATAGGGATTAATATTTCTCATATTTTAGGAGATAAAATTATTTGTTACACATACATAAAAATATATAAGGTCTATGTGAAGAGAGAACGAGAAAACATGGGCCCTGCATATTTTTATGTGTGTGTAGGAGATAAAATTATCTTCTACAGCATAAAAAATACTAATCTCCCAAAAATAATAATAATAATAATCTAGTTTCATAATTCTAGTACATTGTAGTTTCATGATTTTATGACTTAGCTTTAGATGGCTTTTCTTTTTTGTAGTTTATATATGTTTTAAAGATAAGATATTTTATTACCAAAATTTTTTATTATATTCTATTATCACTCTAATTATCATTGGATTCAAATGTTATTTTTTTTTTCTTTCACTTTATTCAACTTTTTCTGAAATCCAATAATAATTAGAATAATAATGAAGTAATAGTAAAAAATTTAATAATAAAAATATCCTGTTTTAATCTTTGACGTCTGCACGATAGTATTGTAATAACTCATGCCACACGAGCAAACACCACCAAAGTGTTTGGTAACTTTATTGATGGAAAAACTCCAATATCCTTCAACTTCAGTTGTTGCCTTGTAATCATTGTACTTACATAATAAGCAGTATCAACTAACTTATATTAAGTTAATCAGCCTTCTATTGAATACGTCTTCAGTTTAGAATCTTTCCCCGGCTTCCTGTTGGCATCTCGGATATTCTTAACACTGCGGTTGAATCTGGCCACAATTGACCAGATTTATTAATTAAAATTATTGATATAAATATCCTAAAAATAAAAAATGTATTTTTTGACTAGGGATTTGACTAGTGGCCTATTTTGACTTTTTGACTTTCAACTTTGCTTGAAGATTTCGAATAATTAAAAATATGTAACTCTATTATATGTTATTTTGTTAATTTATAGAATATATTTTTAAAGAAATAATTTATATCATACAACCCTAGAACGGTATGATTTTGAATTTTGGTAAGAAAAATGCAGGACAATTTTAAAAAAATTACTTCTCTCTTGCATTGATTTTTTTCAAAACCCAACTCTTAAATAATATTATTCTTTTTTACCATAAGAGATAATTTTATCTTGTGTAATAAAAAATATATTAACAAATAAATATTTTTTATCATTCAAACCTTTTACGATAAAGATTGGTTATCCTTAACAAATAATAGGAGCTTTTTATGTGATTTATTTCTTATTTCAGTGATAAAATAAAAGGTCTATATCAAAAAATATATTACGATTTTCATACCTATACCTTCCTTTACTTGCAGTTATAGATGGACCTACATGGAGTTAGAATGGACCCGGGCCAACCTAAAATTTGGAGAAAATATTATTAATATGTGGTAATCTATCAGCATAATAAGATCGAAAGAAAATGATTGTTTCTTGTGGCTTGTGCATAGTAATAAATATTTTATCATAAATATGAATTTGAATAATTTCATGTCTTACTTTTCTAGTTATATACAATTTTGGAAATGAAAATACACCAACATGTAAATACATCTTATTCACAAACACCTTGCTATGTTGGCAAGGAATGTTCTCTATCATTTTGACTAAAAGCGTTCCACTAATTTTTTTCATTATTGATTTTTTTGTTTTAATATTAGAAAAAAAAAATAGCATGTTGGTGTTTGTGTTAAAGCTCAAGTTTTCTCTATTTATGTTGCTTTCGCCTTTCGATTTAAATTCTAAACACATATTGTGTTTTGATTTTTTTAATTTTATTTTATTTTAGACTTTTACTAATCATCCAACTTACTTACTAATGCCAAAAAAAAAAATTGGTAGATAGTTTGGAGATATTCCTACACAACCTCATTCAACTACTTTACCCTCATAATATGGCCCTAAAGCTGGCTCCTTAGTGAAACAGAGGGTGCATTGTACCACTGTCACTGGAGACAAAAAAATTATAATACATTTTACGAAAATTTTACAAAAACTATAGCAAAAAAATTTTATATCTAAAATAATTCTGTAATTTTATTAGGTTCTTCCTAACAGCAATTTTTACGTCTTTACCGTGATCATTTCAACTAAAATTGACATTGTCTTCTCATAATAATAATAATATAAATTTTGTCCTCTGTCATATAATTTTCTAAGTCTGCCATTACTTACAATGTAATTCCTCTCACAATTTGCAAGGTCATATAATTTAAAATATTTCATAAGCTTCTACTATATATGCCACGTTCTTACCAAGGAGGCTAATCTTTTGTCTTTAGCACTCGGAAGCTCTTGCTTATACCCCTCAAACATGCTTCGTGAAGTCCTTGTAAATAGGAATGTAAATGGGTGAGCCGGTTTAATAAAGTCGTATGTAAATGGGTGAGCCGGTTTAATAAAGGCTAAGACTTTGACTTACATCAAGTTAAATTCTACCAAATAGAAAAGGCTCAAATCTAAAAAAAATCTATTTAAAAACAAGCCACAAGCTTTTTTATATGTCAGGCATATAAGTTACGGCCTGCCTATATCATATTATCTATTTTAAATAATAAAGTAATATTATTTTAATTATTTTTTTCAATTATTGAATATCTAATTGGCTTAAACAGACTAACAAATCTACGTCAAAGCTTTTATTTTCTAAATATGGGTCGTGTCAAACTTATAATCTAAGTCTATACAAGACTAAGAGACTAGGCTTAAATTATTTTACACAGACCTGACTCCTTAAGGTACAGCCTAGAATAACCCAAACTATTTACACCTCTACTTATAAATAATATTCCAGTATTTATTTGCATATGATCAACACTTAGTGAGGTTAATTTGGTCATCCTGCTGACCCTTCTCTCTGTTATTTTCTTAATGAGGCTTGGGTCATGTCCAAGTTGCCCCATGTATTAATAGGCACAAGGAGTTCAAAAAATTGACTGAAGATATCAAAATAAGTAAGATTATATAGTATGCCTTTGTTCACTCTGGTCATTTGTTAGAGCCTTCGTACAGGGGAGGGAGGATGGGTACGCTGCTTCCAACCTCAACGGCAGCTCATGAAACATCAGAGAATCGAAATGCTTCGCAACAACTTCACCCCCAAAAAGATATTGATGCAGGCGCTCTATTTGTCCTCAAATCAAAAGGTAGTAGTGATCATTTATATAATACAGTTCTTAAGTCTCCTTACTCTGTTTATTCTTTTATGGAACATTATATACTTGTGATTCTTGTCCTTGTTTCTTTCTTTTATCCCACCTTTTCCTTCTGCAGAATATGTTAGCCCTTTCCATCACCTTAGTAATTCAAAAACAACCAGAAAGACCAGGAAATATATGCATCGATGAAGGCTTTTAAAAAGCTATCAAAAAATGGACATGTTTCTTCATGTAAACCAACCCCACAATTACACAAAGGAATTCAAAGAAGTATAATATAAAATTATTGAAAGTTTGTTATTTAATAATTTAAATTTTTAAGTGAAATGATTATTTATTATATTATCAAAGACTGAGTTACTACGTTATCATAAGTTTGATCCTGATTCAAGTTTCAAATTCAAAAAAAATTTGCACAAAAATATATATTAAAATGATATGATATAAAATTATTAAAAACTCGTTATTTTTTTAAGTGAAATGGTTATTTATGGTGCGCATGACAACCTTTTTGGAATCAATTTTTTTTATAGTTTCGGTTTCTGAAAACAGAAATGGATAGAAAACTCGTTTGGTAAAATCAATTTATTTTTTTGTTCCCGGTATGAACCGGATTAATTTTTGTGCTAGGGAACAGAAAAAAAAAATCAAAAAATTTCTGTTTTTTTGTTCCCGGACACAAAATGAAAAACATTTATCTCTCTTAATCACTCTCCATCTCTACCATCATCACTACCACCATCATCATCCCAACATGACCACTGCCACCATCATCGTCGCCGTCGTCGTACCCACCCCCCACCACCACGATGCTCCGCCACCATCACCACCACCTCTACCCATCACTACCACCATGCCACCATCACCACCATTACAACTACCACCGCTGCAACCACTACCACCACTATCACTGTCACCGTCACTGTCACCACCATTATCACCACTACCGCCATCAACCACCACCACTATCATCGCAACCACTGCCTCCACTGCCACCATCACCCTCATCACGCCACTGTCTCAACCACCATCGTCACCACTACTACCACCACAACGCCACCGCTATCATCACCAACCACCACTATCATTGTTGCAGCCACCACCGACATCGCCGCCTCCACCAACCACCACCACCATTACACCACCCCCTCCACTACCATCACCACCACCACTGCCACCACCACTGTCACCTTCCACCACCGCCGCAGCCACTGCCACCACCACCACCTCCATGATGTCATCACAACCACCACCACCATGCCACCGCTACCATTGTCGCCGCCACCAACCACCATTATCGCAGCCACTGTCGTCACATCCACCACCATTACCGCCACCATTACCGCCACCATCGCCATAGCCACTGTCGTCATAACCACCACCATTATCATCACCACGTCACTGCCACCACTATCGCCGTACCGCTGCCGCCGCCGCCGCCACCACCACAACCACACTATATGGAAAGGAAAGTGATGATCCGAATTTTTTTTATATTTAATAAGATTTATTTTTTATTATATTGTTTATGGTGTTCTGAAACGCAATTCTCATTCTCGAAATAAAAATAGAACATGTTATCAAACACATTTTTTTTCTCAGAAACTGTTACAAGGAACAGAAATAGAAAGGAATTGTTTCTTTTCAGAAATAATGCTAGGAAATAGAAGGGTTGTCATACACACCCTTAGTAAAGAAAATGATCTGTTTATAAATTTTTTTACAAATTGCATTAAGTATGACCGGTCATACACTCTTGATTGAAGTATGACCGATCATACTTAATGTTATTGGTAAAAATTTGTATATATAACATTTTTCAATTAACAATACTATTCCCTTTTATGTTGTTACCTATTTCAAGAATCATGAGTGCTAATTTTAGTAGCAGGCTTTCTATGATTTCACCATAAATCATTTCGTTGTCGAGTGTCCTCCCTTTTAACTTTGATGGACGGAAAATTTGATACAATTTTTTTTGTTTTTTTTGTACAAATTTGATACAATTTTTGTCTGGCTTGTTTGAATAATTGGAGCACATGGGGTGTGATAAAAACAAAAGTAGATTGTCAGCAGAATTATAAAATGGCTATATAATATAGTATTATAAATGTGATTTTGTAGGATCTTGGCTGCACGGTGGTTACCATTTGACAACATCAATTGTGGGTCCACCTCTCCTAAGTCTTCCATATGCTTTCAAATTCCTTGGATGGACGGCTGGAATATTTTGCCTAGTGATTGGAGCTCTTGTCACTTTCTACTCCTACAATTTAATGTCTCTTGTTCTTGAGCACCACGCTCAGTTGGGTAATCGTCAGCTACGATTCAGAGACATGGCTCGCGACATTTTAGGTACCACACGTTACTCACCATCTCATTCATTTCATTTGCCAGTTAAGCCATTTAAACTGAAAGTGCCTTAGGACTGCAGCTTTATAGATAAAAAAAAATATAATTATGTCAAAATATGTTAATAACTTAATATGATTTAGGTAATACAAAGCTGGTTAAAAGTATTAAATACGATAAATAAATAAGTATCAACGATCAAATTACTAGTTAAACATCAAGCGCCAGAGAAATAATTATATATATGTTCGTTTTTTCTGCAGTAAATACAGATAAGTTATCTGCATTGAGCCCAAAGCGATATCGTTTTGAGACAGAAATCAAGGTGTTTTTAGAGTTATAATAATTTTTGTAATTATAATTCTTTAATATTTTAATATCAAAATGATGTCATTTTGAAAGTAAATGCAGATAACTTATATACAGTAACTATAGAAATATTTTTCTGATATATATATGGTCTTTGTATTTCTCATTAACATGAAATTACAAAAATTCCTACACATACATAATTTAAATGGGTCCCACCATAAAAAAATTAAAAAATATATATATATTACACATAAAACGATCTCTCACTAATATGAGAAAACAATTTTTAGGAGAAAGTATTTTCCGCATATATATATATATATATATATATATATTAACATAATGTCAACACCTTATATACTCTTTCATTATTGAAATTTTTTTAATTCTTTATCATTTAGTTTTTCGAACTTTTCATCTTCCACCCTTTAATTTCCTTAACTTTAAATATAATTCACAAAATTTAAAATACAAATACTCTATGAATAACAATTCAAAATAAGACAAAAATATCGTGTTTGTGAATTAATTATAAAACAAAAATCAAGTATAACTCATATATCATAATCTTTGAATTTGAACAAAAAAGGCAAAATTAATGTTGAGCATAACTAAATACATTTTAATATTTATTAGAGGATAAATTAAATTTTATTTATTTAAAAATAGAAAAAAAATCATGTTGTTTTATAAAAACAAAACTCTTGCTTATTTAATGATGCAATACCTATTTTTTTATTTTTTAGTATATATTTAGATAACCTTAGTAATTTTAAATTTTAAATTTCTTAAGTAAAAATAGGAAAACGAGGGGTGTTCGCGGTCTGGATTGAATCGGTTTTAGAAGTAAAAATCATCCAATCCAATTCCTTCGATTTGATCATATAATCATCCATTCTCTTTGGATTTTTTTTCAAATCCGATCCGATCAAATCCAATTTTTTTCGATTTGGATTAGATCGGTTTTCGGTTTGGATTGGATCGATTTTCGATTTTTGAAAATCCTAAAATTTATTTCATGATTATTGTGCAAATAACATCTTTTGTTATATTGGCTTTGTAAAAAAAAAAAATTTGAATACAAAAGCATTAGTAAATTATAATATAGTTTTATTTTTTGGACAATGAGATATGAAGCTCCACAAAAATAAAATTTTGTTGATGAGATGTAACTAGATTTTTTCTTGGGTTTTAGTTGATGGGTTAATGGATCTTGAGTTTAAAAAATTTTGAGCTATGATTGCGAAAAGACCCAAGTAAGTAGAGGGGAATTAATATATTGAATCGGTTTGGATTTGATCGGTTTTCATCGACCCATCCAAAAACCGATCCAATCCAATTAAAATTTGCGATTTTTTTTAGTTTTTGGTTTTTCGATTTTCGATTTATTCGGTTATCGATTTTTCGGTTCGATCACCACCGTTTGAATCGGTTTGGATCGGTTGATGAACATCCTAGGAAAAAGCACCTGAATAAAATACTTTTAAAATATTATAATTTTAAAATATTATAATATATAAATAAATATATATATATATATATATATATATATATATATATATATATATATATTCTGTAAGTCATAAAGGTAGTAAATAATAATTTTATCTAATAATAGTTATTTATTAGATGTGATAATAGATTTATATGTGAAACAACTAATAGTAGTAATTTAAGAATATTAAAATTTAATTAAACCAATAAAAGTAGATGTGAATTCGCCCACCAACATGTACAGCGACTCTCGCATCGCCACGCGCACGCTCACGATAGAAAGAAAGAGAGGCACCGCCTCGGCTTTTTTTTTTTTGGTAGAAGAGAGGCACCGCCTTTACTGTATAAAAAGTTGAGGGCTTTTTCTATTTTCCATGTTTGTGAGGAGAGACATCTGCATTACAAGCGTCATTCCTTTTTAGTCTGCAAAATATACAAATTTTAAGTTTTAAAACAGCATGAGCCAGCTACATTATAGCCCAGATCAACCACTTTATGTCATTGTATTTGGAAAAAAAACGACTCAAATTGGACTGAAAATATTAATTTGAAACAACAAATAATAATAATAATAAATCGTATTAAATATTCAAAAAAAAAATTATAACATTACCTTCATTATTTACCTTCATTATTTTATTCAATTATATTTAACTATTATATATGTTTAACTTCAATATTATTATGACCATCAGGTTTATATTAATAATAATATTATATATATTAACTCTGTAAAATTATATTTTTTAATAAAACAATAAGTAAAATTTTATATACAAAACCTGTTACCAAAAAAAAAACTATATACAAACCTAGTTAGCTCTAAACTTGTAATTTTCATCAAAATTTAGTAAAACTTACATGATAACAGATAAAGTGAGAGAGGCGTGGAAGCAACGGAAAATTCTGAAATCTCATTTATTGCATCGTTGTTGAATGTTGACCTTTACCTATACATGCAGATTTCAAAATGAAGCCCCACTGTCGGGACCACATACTATCGGAGAGATACATACAAGTCAGTCTTGTTATAAATAAGAGAAAAGAAAAATTAATGGGATCTAACCACTTTTTATGAATCTGTTAGAAAAAATATTTCTATATGTTTTTTTTTTTTTTTTTTTGGAAATAATTCTATATGTTACATTCGGTCACTTGTAGGATCAATGGCTATCTGCAAAAATCAACACAAGATATTTTAATGTATTTTATTATCATTCATATATTTTTTTGAGAAACTTCTCAGGATCACCTATCCAATAATTGCTTCAAGTCAAACACGTTAAATTATGAAGTTCTTAAGTTATGGACTATCAAAAAATATATATATCTTGTTAATATAGGTAATACATATTAATTCATTTAAGCTATCCTTTAACTATACAACCTCTGGATCCCTCTCGTTCGGACGTTGATTCGATTCATTCATGTACTCTTCCCACTGAAAGTCTGTCAAGACTTTTCAACATGTTTTGTCCTCACTCACACACTTCCTGAGAAACTTCTTAGGAGGTCACCCATCCCAAAATTGTTTCAAGTCAAGCACGCTTGACTTTGGAGTTCTTAAGTTATTGGCTATCGAAAAGTAGATGCATCTTATTAATATAGGTAGTACAGATTAATTCATTTAAGTTATCCTTCAATTATACAGTTATAGCCTTTGGATCCATGTTGTTCGGGTGTTGATTCAATTCATTCATGTATCCCTTCACTGGAAACCTGTCAAGAGTCGCTCCTTATTCGTGCCTCATCTTTTTTGCACTGGGGATCATTTCTCACCCTCGTCAACATCCAATACATTACAGTGTGCTTCTTAATATATATTTGTTTTTCGGTAAAAAAAATTTGTTGTTACACTTTCATATCCAATGTGAAGATAAAAAGTTAATAAAATTCACTAATTTTTATGTTAATTAAGCCAAAAAAAATCTCTAGTAAAAATAAAATCATTAATTATATATATATATATATATATATATATATATATATATATAAAAGTTTAGTAAATAAATATGTATTTATTTTTTATTTTAATAAATTAAGTTCTAATATAATATAAATTAAATAAAAAAATATGCATTCTTCCTCACAAATTTTAAAAATAAATTTACTTTAAATAAGATATATCTCACATGTTTGGTCCCTTGTTAAATCTTTATTTCCTAACAAGTTGTGATAATGCCTTGTAATATTTAATCAATGTTATTAAATCCGAACTAGTCATCGACTTGGTCGAAATAACGGATTAATAAGTCACTGATTGAACTACTTAAATTGAATTTATGTAAAAACGTATAATACATTTATAAATAAAAGTAATATGAAAACTAAAGTAATTTGGCTTAGTGGTTAATATTTCCTTCCTTTTCCCGTAAGTGCTAATTTTAAATCCCAATAGTGCAATGACGGTGAAATATTTTAGCAAAGTACTTTTGCCTTATTGAAAATTTTCAAAAACTGGTTCAATCAGAATAGCGGTATCTATTAACCCCGGTTAAATCTAGTTTTTGATCGGTTCTTGACTGGTTACATGTATGACCGATTAATTATCCTATTTCCGATTCAACCGATCCGGTCGGCCAAGTCGAGACGATTTTAATAACAGTAATTGTCGGACCGGTTAATAATTCGGTTTCAGTTCAACCGTTCCGACAATAACACTAATTTAATAAGTAAAGCTTCTTATAGATGGTCTAACAAATTAAAAAGAAGTTGATGCATATTGGCATACACTACACACAAACAGAGGAAAGAGTCAGAACCTATGTATTGTATTTGGGAAACCCAAATGATCCCATGTAAACACATCAATGTCCTCACTTCACTTCACTGGATGATGAATATGGAAATGTTTAAGTTCTAAGCCCAATTCGTGTGGGCCAGTTAATGCTTATGGCACTTATGTAATATTACTAACCTTGGCAGGTCCACGATGGGGTCGTTATTTTGTGGGGCCAATTCAGTTCGCACTCTGTTGTGGTGCTGTAGTTGCTTGTGCTCTGTTGGGAGGACAAAGCATGAAGGTTATCTTGAACTTCTTATCACACATATTAATAGAAACAAACATTTGAACTCAACCATGTTCTTACCCTTTTTTTATTTTTCCAATGGATTCAACTGCAGCAAATTTACCTGCTGTCAAACCCAAATGGGAACATGAAGCTTTACGAATTTATAGTCATATTTGGATGCTTCATGCTGGTTTTGGCTCAAATCCCATCTTTCCACTCGTTGAGGCACATTAGTCTAGTGTCTTTGGTTCTGTGCTTAGCCTATAGTGCTTGTGCTACTGCTGGTTCCATATGTATTGGTATTTGCTTAATCTACTTCCCTTCTTTTGTATTGCACTTTATGCTTGACAAATGAATAAATTGTTTATTGATATGAACTATAACAATATCACCACAGGAGACTCATCTAAAGGACCAGAAAAGGATTACTCTTTGCAAGCTGATACAGAGAATCGCTTATTTGGAATCTTCAATGCTATTGCCATTATTGCCACAACTTATGGAAATGGAATACTTCCAGAAATTCAGGTCTGAAACAGTTCCCTTCAAGCCATCAAAATATTTGATGTAGTTAAAAATAACTCATTTCCTTTCATTGTGTGTTTGGTCTTGCATTTTCTTTGGTTGCAGGCAACATTAGCTCCACCTGTGAAAGGGAAGATGTTCAAAGGACTATGTGTTTGTTATGCTGTACTAATATTCACTTTCTTTAGTGTAGCCATATCTGGTTATTGGGCATTTGGAAACCAATCTGAAGGCCTCATCTTAAGCAACTTTGTGGACAATGGAATGAGTTTGCTGCCCAAGTGGTTTGTTTATATGACCAACATTTTCACTATAGCACAATTATCAGCAATTGGTGTGGTAAGTAACACACTAACACTCCCATCATCACCACCAAACCCCAATATATTTCCCATAGCATTAAACTCTATGAACAAGTGGACTAGAATTTGATTATTGACACAAAATTCTTAATAAATAATATGGAATATCTTAGCACAAATTATATGGATTTATGCATTGTGGATACTTCAAGCCAAAAGAACTCTGCGTGAAGGATGTTAAAATATACATATAACAATCATTTACTTTCATCTAATAGCTCAAGCTTTTGGAAGAGTTAGTTAGCTAATGCATCTCAAGTAACCATTGAATTGTAATGCAGGTCTACATGCAGCCCACAAATGAAGTGTTGGAGCAAACATTTGGGGACCCAAAAAGCCCTGAATTCTCAAACCGCAATGTAATACCCAGATTGATTTCTCGGTCATTAGCTATTGTTGTTTCAACCCTTATAGCAGCCATGCTTCCATTTTTTGGCGACATAAGCTCGGTTCTAGGTGCTTTTGGGATTATGCCACTTGATTTCATTTTGCCGATGATTTTCTTCAATTTGACATTTAAGCCATCTAAGCGAAGCCCCATTTTCTGGTTGAACGCAACTATTGCTGTGGCTTTCTCTGCAGTGGGAGCTATAGCAGCAGTTGCAGCTGTTAGACAGATAGTTCTTGATGCCAAAAGTTACAGATTATTTGCTAATGTATGATCACATTGAGCTATTTTATGAAGTTTGCCTTCTCTATAATTCTTATCTAAGTTTTCATATCTTCCTTTTTCCTAGAATATTCTCTATTATTTTAACCACTGTCAACTTTGCTATCTCAGTTTTCTGGGGTATCCTAGAATGTACTGTTTCAAGATGAAATTATGGTTGATAAGAAAAAATAGTTGAGTAACTGTTGTGAGATGAATTATTGTGGACACTGATGAATTATTGTGGACACTGATGTCAACAATATAATGTACTTACAACACAGCTACTTCAAGGGATCGAAACCAAACTGATCATGTCCTCTTTTCAAGGGTATTTTTTATGGACATGAATCTTATAATTAAACTCAGGATCCCCATGCCTAAAGAACTCGAGTCACTTTCGTTTAGATCCAAAATAGTTGGATGGACGGAAATCATCCAAGAAGTAAGACTAATCTTACACCAGAGTCAAAAGATCTTTCCTCTATATATTATTTTCATATTATACTATTTCAATAATATCACAAGTCATAATTAAATTAAACATTTTTGCACTAACAACATATGTTTATGTATTTTTTTCACTTAATATTTTAATGAAAAATAATTTTATCAGACTAAACTAATTATATATATATTTGATATAATTATTATTAAACTTGCTCTAAAATAATTTGTTTTTAATTTTTCATTCCTCTCTTTGGTTTCTCTCTTTAAACTCAAGTCATGTTTTGACAATGACAAGGAGATATTGGGGTGATATTGGAGAAACTGTAGTGGAGGCATTGCACAACAAAGAGAGAGAGAGAGAGGGTTTGGGTGTTGAGTGATAGTGGAGAAAGCAGTGGAGGCATTGTGCAACAAAGTGAGGGTTTGAGTTTGGGGCTTTGAGAAGCTCCAAGGAGAAGAAGCCCACAATTGGATCTAGGTCTTCTGGGACGGAGGGTTCAGATGAGAAATATATGACTGTCAAGAGTGAAGGTTCTATCTCAGTTTTTTTCATTAAATTAAAAGTTTGTGCCTTACACAGGTGTTGGATGGAGATGGTAAATTTGGTTTTGTATGTTTTGTGCTGTGAGACAAAAAATTATCCCATAATTTGGCAGGGATAAATATTTTCAATTTTGTCCAATACCTCACCCTTAGTTTGTCCTCTCCCAAGATCATTTTTAACATCAAACATTGGACAAAGAGTTTTGTTGTGTGTCTAGTGCTTTGTTTTAAAGCAAATCATAGGAAACCTAACAAACATGAGACTCATTGTATGAAATAAAGCATGAAATGGAATTAAAACAAGGAACATAATAGTCAAAAAGGAAAATAAAATAAATCCAATTACAGCATCTGCAATTATTTCCTTTTCTATTACTGTGATCACTAATGATTTATCTTTCACCTACGAAAACTAGATGAACAACTTTTAAAGTCAGACACTAGAAAAATTTTGCCCCTAACATAGGCAAGAAAAAATAAATTTGCTCCCCATACTGAAAGCTTGAAAGAGACTATAATAGAAAATTTTATATCTGAGGGACACTGGCATCGACATATTCAGACATTCTTTGGTCTTTGATGGGCTTCAGGGTCTGGCAGTTCATGTCACCACCACAATTAACAGAGGCAGAGTGCATATCGTTATCTGCAGCAATGATATTATCTGACACTTCATTAGTTGTTGCAGCAATGACATTATCAGGCACTTCATTAGTTGTTGGTGGAATAACATTATCTGCTAATTCATTAGTTGTTGCTGGAATGACATGATCTGGTTCTACATTAGTTGTTGCTGTTGGCCTAAGTCCTGATGTTGGTGAAGGGAAACTCCGTTCACCTTCAATCAACTTAGGAACTTTCAGGTCGACCCTCACTGAATCTGGATTACCCGGCATATTGGGAGCAGTAGAAGATCCAGATAAGCACCTTCTCTTGATTTGCTTACTTATGTTTTGCTTGAAAGTGGCCATAACAAGCTGATGGACGAAGATAATGATCAACAATAAATAAAATATAGTACATAGAACAAAATTCAACTACCTTTTCAACTAAAAATGCAAGGAATTAATTCTCAATATGTTGGGGAGCCTTAACTGCAAGTTGACATCTAACTCTACTCCTTTAAGATATAGAATTTCCTAAGTGTTAGGATAGGATGACAATAAGTGCTTACCTATTATCTTTGTACATGTCAATTCATACAAAAAAAATGTGATACTATTGGTCATCAAATATTATAATGATTCTGGTCCTTCCGGAAAGACACACCCTTTGGATTCTCCAATACTTACATCCCACAGATTAAATGTTATACTCAGTAAAATCAGTAAAAAAAAAGGTTTCCAAGATTATGCCTAGAAGCAGCACTATGGAAGCATTGCTGCTAAGTGCTAGCTATTAGCAAGCCCAATGAAGGTTACCAAATACCAATCATCAAAAGGAAAGTACAAAGGTTTTACATAAGTTCATCTAGCTTTGACAAGTTTTACATTTTGGCAACCGGTGAGAATGTATCAAAGAAATCAACGCCTTCCATTTGCGTGTACCCTTTGGCAACGAGCCGTGCCTTATACCTTTCAATTGTACCATCAGCATGATGTTTTATTTTGTAGACCCATTTGCATCCAACCACATGTTTATCTACTGGTTTGTCAACAAGTATCCAGGAATCATTTTGCTCTAAGGCAGAAATTTCATCTCTCATAGCCTTTTGCCAATGCTCATATTTACTGGCTTGAGCATATGATCGTGGTTCAACATGGGTGAATGTGTTGAGACAAAAACGAGTATATGTGGGAGAGCAATTTTTATAAGACAAAAATTGAGATAAAGGAAAATTGGTGGTACCTGAGGAAGATTGAAAAGCTGATGTAGTAGAGAGGCTGCAGTGAAAATCCTGTAGATAGCGTGGAGCAGCTTTAATGCGACCAGAGCGACGTGGCTCAACTGTTAAAGGCACTGATGAATCAATGGCAGAGTTGGTAGGAAGGGAAGAGGTATCAATGGCAGGTGGATGAAGAGCATCAGTAGTGGGTGATGGGTTGGCTTCAAAAGGTAATGGAAGTAAGGTGTCAAGATAGGGTGGATTTGAAATTGGATCAGATGGTTGGTTTGGTTCACTGTTGCTCTTAACATGAAAAGGGAATAAATTTTCATAAAAAATCACATGGCGTGAAGTAAAAATTTCCCGTGAGATTAGATCATACAAAATATATCCCTTAACACCTTCTTGGTAACCAATGAAAGCACATTTTCGAGATCTTGGGGAGAACTTGTGTCGTTGGGAAGAAAGGGTACTGGCATAGGCTAGGCAGCCAAAGGTTTTGAGGTGCAGTAAGGTTGGTGGCATGTTATATAGGATCTCATAAGAAGACTTATGTTGTAATAAAGGGGTACTCAATCGGTTGATAATGTGAGCTGCATGGGCAATTGCATAGCACCATAATTTTGGAGGCAGTTGTGCTTGGAAATAAAATGCTCTAGCTACATTCAAGAGATGTTGATGTTTCCTCTCAACTCTTCCATTCTGTTGTGGAGTTTCCACACAACTCTTTTGATGGATAATCCCTTTCTTTTGGTAAAATTCAGGCATGATGAACTCAAGTCCATTATCACTTCGAAGGACTTTGAGTTTGGTATTAAACTGAGTCTCTATGTAAGCAATGAAATTATGCAGATTTTGTCTGACTTCTGCCTTAGATTTTAGTAGAATAATCCACACAAAACGTGAGAAATCATCTACAAGAGTGAGGAAATATCTATGTCCACGAATTGAAGGGATACCATATGGTCCCCAAATGTCAGCATGAAGCATATCAAAAATTGCTTTAGAATTTGTATTACTAGAAGAAAAAGGTAACTTGCGTTGTTTGGATATATGGAAAATATCACAGGGTTTTACATCAGCACAAGGAATAAAGGGAAACTTAATGGACATCTGTTTCAGAATTGGAAAAGAAAGGTGTCCTAAACGAGAATGCCAAAGTCTTGCATTGTTTTGATCAGAAACAGTAAAAACTGTATGCATCCCATTATGAGAATACTCTGACTTATTTTGAACAATATGGCTTGCTTGCTCCTTGATTAGCACATACAGCCCCTCCCTTGCCTCAGCTATACCAATCGTCCTCTTGGTGTTGGCCTGTTTAATGTAGCAATGGAATTTGTGAAAAGTCAGATAACATGGAATAACTGACACAAGTTTGGATACAGAGATTAAATTGACTTTAAATTCAGGAACATAAAGCACATCTAATAATGTGAGAGAATCAGACAAATGTACAGAACCAGAAAGGGTAGTTACCACACGTGTTCCATTTGGCAACATAATGGATATAGGTGAAATTTTATGTGTGGAAGAGAATTGTGAAAGTATTGGACAAATGTGATCCGTGGCCCCAGTGTCAAGAAGCCAATGGACAGATGTATTACTTGGTTGGTTATTGTTTAAAGGAAGGAGAGAGTTTGAGTTCATGGCTACAGCTTGAACCAAATTAGTTGAATGGGTGACTTCTTCACGGGTAGATGAATGTAAATGTTGGCCATGTAACAGATCAATAAGCTGTTGATACTGCTCCTGTGAGATAGTGAGTCCAGCTTGAGTATCATTAGCTGTTCTATGTTCAGAATCACCAAGTTGATCATAATTGGCTGCACTGCGAGGTTTCAAATTGGATGTTCTGTATCCTGGAGGATAGCCATGAATCTGATAGCAAGTCTCCACAGTATGGTTGAGTCTACCACAATGTGTACACACCTTGCTTCCACGATTATTGGTAGAACCAGCATGACCATTGCTTCTAAATCTTGCTTTGTCAGCAGGAGCATATCTTTTTCCAGTGCTCGAATTTCCAGCAAAAACTCGTGAATCCATGGATGAGTTTCCATCATGTTGAAAATGCCTTTCTTGTTGTACTACAAGAGAAAATGCTCTACTTACATGTGGAAGAGGATCCACCATCATGATTTGTGACCTTACATGAGCATATTGCTCATTTAAGCCTTTAAGAAACCTCACTGTATGATCTTGACTTCGATAGTCTCTTACCAGAGTGATGGCACCACATGTACATGGAGTTACACATCGACAGGAAGGCAAAGGCCTCAAATTATCTAGCTCATCCCAAAGCTTCTTCAATTCAGTAAAATAATCGGTGATACTTAGCTCACCTTGTTGAAGTTTGTAGACATCTTCTTGAATATCTGACATCCTGAAGATATCTGACTGACGAAAACGATCTCTAAGATCATTCCAAGCTTCGAAAGCACGATCAATCCAAAGGATGGATTGCTTAATGGAATCATTGATTGATCTATGGATCCATGCAAGAACCATAGTATTGCAGCGTTGCCAAGCCAAGAACATAGGATCTGTGGCATCTGGTGGAAGTAGAGAACTATCAATGAAACTGAGTTTGTTCTTTGAAAGAAGTGCCATACTCATGGCTCGCGCCCAGGAATGGTAGTTCCTCCCATTCAGCAATGGAGTAACTAGCACCAAGGAGGGGCTTTCATTCGGATGTATGAAATAGGGATTTGCAGGATTAGTAAGGTAATCTGGAAGTGGCAATTGATTAGCCATGGAAGATCGAAATCAAGAAATCAAGAAGGAAGAATGAGCGAGAAAGAATGGAATTTTCAGAGTGAAAAGGAAAATGCAGCGGAGGTGGATACCAGAGCCTAGATACGCTCTGATACCATATTACTAAAACTGAGAAAAATATTCATTGCATTAATGAGAGCATCTTGCTCATGTAAATATATATATACAAGGTTATCAGCCATAAGCTGAAGAATAAAGTTAGCTATCAGAAACTAACTAACTAACAAACTAAGAACGGCTATTAACAAGCGAATAACTAACTAACAAATCTTGAAACTAATCACGTGGGTGCAGTTGAACTGGGAGGCTTGTTATCAGTTTGTGAAGCTGCTTGATCTATCTGTATTAAAGAGCAATGGCATCTTTCATATGCATTATATGTGCCAGCATAGAACTACAGATACAATAGTGATGCTGAAAATTGATTTGAAAAATCTTTCACATTTGCTCAGCAAACTTTGTACTACAAGGTTTAATAGTGATGCTTCAGTGATTGAAAGGATAAATTTTTACTAAAAGTTAAAATGCATGAACCCAATCCATTTCAGTCTTGCATGGATGTATAAAAAAAAATCTTACTTGAATAGGGCCAGCAGCTATCAATGAGCTATCAATGCCACCTCCAAAAACCCTCCCATCAGGTTTAGCCAATGAAACACTCAACATGCCATTTTTAAGATGTGTACCACCAGTGCCACTAGTGTAGGTACATGATCCCGATAAAGTTAAAATCTCAAAGAGGCCCTGTATGTAGCAGAATAAATAAATAAAAAATCAAAAAATGAAATACAAACACACTAAAAAGAGATGAGATAGCTGATCTATACTTAACATGCAAAATTTAGGTGCCTTCAAATTTGAAACTTCATTAATGAAATGATAAGAAGCAAAAAAGTTATAATAATAAAGGAATAAGGGCTCATCTCAAGTTTCAACCGCCTTTGCATCTTCTTGTAAGCAGCGGGGGGCACATCCACTGCTTTTGATCTATATGTCTAAGAGAATATTTAAAATATATCAGACTATCTTAAGAATATTATCAGTCTTATTTTTAATGGGTTGGAGTTTGTTACTAATACTTTACCTAATTAGTAATAATTAGTAATATAAGTATATTGTACAATATTTCAATACTATATTTCACTTTACTATTGTTAGTGGTCTCTTTCTTTTCCTTCTTTTCTTAACCCTGAATTATAATTTTTTAACACAAGACAAAATCGAGATATCGAGTAAAAGTAATGAAAGATTCACATGAATATTATTATTACATACGATATATGTTTTTTATAAATTGTACCTCATAGCTCAAAACACCACCAGCAACACCTGCTTGGCGAATACTGACACTTGATACAGCACCGGTGGCAGAAAGTATGCAAACTGCAAGAGGCCCTTTCTGAAAAAATGATAATATCATGCTTACTACATCCTGAAAAAAAAAATTAAAAAAAACAAATTACGTTAATAACAGATAAAATAGATGTGAAACAAAGAAAAACATGAAATTTGAACAACTTTTTTTTACGCATTATGTATTACATCTCCAGGGTCCACAACTAGCACATGAGGTGTGAAGCTTCCCCCAGCTGTTTCTGCAACAAACCCACCTGCAAAAAATAAAGTTTCAAGCATGAGAAACATATCAAATTGCCTGCACCAATCATTTAAAACAAACCGAAGTTGTTACAATATAAATATATGCATTGCTAATGCAAGAAAGTCTCATTAGTATTTTTGAGTTTTTCAGCTCCACCTCACTAATGATTTATATGTTTTATTATATACATTTTAAATTAATTTAACTTGTTTATGTTAAATGTATTTTTATTATACTATACCCAATGATTGAATCCTTGGGAGTTGAACATATAAAAGAGGGGGTAAATTTAACTTGCTTAACTGTTAGAAAAAACTAAACCCCTGATTTTATTTAAGGAAGAAAGTTATCTTCAGTTTTAAAAATAACACAATGCACCCGAGTGTGGTGGCTCAGTTGGTAGCACGGGGACTGAGTGGTGGGAGAGTACCTCGGTTCGAATCCCACAACACCATCTGGGAAGGAGCATAAGTACCGTAATCCTTGGACTCGCACCCGAACTCTGGATTAGTCTCATAGGCGGCTCAAAGAGTCGAACCCGTGGTCATACCAGAGGGTTCTGATTCGGCTGAAAGAGGTAATTAGAATCCGTTTCAAAAAAAAAAAATAACACAATGCAATGCCAGAAATACATTGTGTTATGTTTAAAGTTGCAAAAAAATTTCTCTCTTCTCAGAATTGTTGGCTGATGTGGCGGAGAAAAAAAAAATTTCGATTACAACTATGTACTTCCAGAAATACATAGTTATTTTGTTAAAATGGAGTAGAAAAGAGTTCCCGAAATACAGTTATTTTTTTAAAATGGAGTAGAAAAGTGAAACCATTTATTTAATACTTTAACTTCTTGGAAGGATTGCACAATAATTTTTTGAGGTAAAGCAATTTAAACATGAGAGTTACCAATTAATATTTTTCATTGACTTCCATAATAGCATTGATAACCATTTATGGATTAAGTGACATTATTCAAACAATCACATAAAATAAGATAAATTAGTGCATTATCCGTGCGTCGCACGGAGGAAAAAATATCAAAAAATTTGTCGGTGATCGTCGTTGATTAATCTCTAAAAGAAAGAACATGTCACTAGTGTTTGTGTATATTCATTTCCAAGTCTCAACTATTCATTTCCAAACAAAATAAAGCTGAAAGTGTTTGGTAATTATGTCATTTTTTAAGCATAAAAGCCAAAACTCAATCTCCTCAACGACAGAACTGTGCAGAAGGCGCCAGAAGAATATTGTTCTTTACTCTTTTATTCATGCACTTCATGGCGATGCCTTTTTATTGGAGACTTGAGGTTTGGATTTATTGGAGACTAAGAGATGAGAATCGGTGAGAATGGAGGTCAAAGCCAAACGTGTTGTATTTTACATATGAAGTTGGATGTAGTGAAAAAAAGATTATTATTTTTTTAAGAGTTTCTCTGAAAAATGATTGGCCCCACTTCTACTTTTAAAGAGAAGCTGAAAATAAGCTAAATGAATTAGAAAAACAAAATTTAAAACAAAAATTATGAGTTGAGTTGGGTTTGATTCTGAATTTATTAAAACATTCAACCTTATCCTGACAAAAGAAATAAAAATAAAAAAGGGTTTAATATCTATTTATATTGTATAACATAATTTTATTTCTTATATATATATATATATAAATAGATGAAATTTGTGTTTTCTTTCTTTTCTTCTTTTTACATAGTCGCATACTCTGTACACTTTTATGTATATATAAAAAATAATTTTTAAAAAAAAATATGGTCCTTTTAGTAGTTATATTTTTTATTTAAAATTTAAATTAAAAAAAAATACCTCTGGTTCTCCGTTTTTATATTTTTCATTGTTTATTTTTTTTCTTACTTAAATTATTATGTGATTTAAAACGATTAATCCCTAATTTTATATTCTAAATGACAAACATCCCACCCATAAAAAAACAAAACACAATCATTCCAACAGGCTACAAAAGTAAAAAATGCACCTCTTGCCTGCTCACAAGACAAGACAAAACAAAAATAGACAAGAAAAAATTTCATGCAAAACACAAATAAAGAAACTCACCAATGGAAGCCAGAATCTGCAGTTTTCCGGAACCAGGAGGCCGTCCTCGACTTCTCTTGACAGAACTTCCAAAAGGGTAAGTGGAAATGGCTGGTGGCTCCGACTTCAGAGACAAGATTTTCCCATCACCATCGTACTTCCGAGGCCTCCCCCTTCCCCTCTTCACAGGCTGTCCCGAACCAACAGCCTCGGACTTTGCCACCGTGTCCGAGGCAGAATCAAGTCCGACAGCATCTGGTACGGCGTTGTTGCTATTGTTGTTGTCGGAAACGGTGTGCATCACTTCCTCGTTTGTAATGGGTGATGAATTCAGAGACTGAATGAGTGTAAGGTTCTGGTCCTCCATGAAATACACACCCTTTGAGATTGTGAGGTTATTTCCACAACAAAGGTATCAGCTTTATACACAGAGCGTGTGTGTTTGCTGGGTAAAAAAAATAAGGAGAAGAAGAAGAAAATTATGATGAAGGAGGTGTTTGAACACGCAGAACTGTGCAGAAGGCGCCAGAAGAATATTGTTCTTTACTCTTTTATAATGTAAGAAATTGGGATTTTCAGAATTCCATCTTAGAGATGGTGAAAAACTGAAAATAACTCTTCATTTGATGTGATATATCTTTTTTTTTATGTATATATAAATAAATAAATAATAGGGGACTTATTTTTGTTTGTATGCCATGAATGCCCTTACCAGATTGAAATTTGAGGTAAAAAAGGACAAAATAAAATTATGACTAATTATTATTATTATTATTTCGTATTGTTATATCTGATTTTCTTATTATTTGGAGTTAATATATATGGCGAAAGATGGAATCTTGGGGATTATGAAAATGAAATTAATTTAATATATTAGATTTTATTTATGAAGCAATTACAGTTTTAATTGATGTGATTTTAAAAAATTAATTTTTTATATTATTTTAGCAGATTTTTTTCCAAAATATTATTGAGCACGTAAAATATTAAATATTTTTAATATGGTATTAGATTTTTATTTTAGGGAAAACAATTCTCCGTGGCTTAATTCATAAATTAAAAATTATAACAAAATATATCAAAATCCTATTAGTATAAAGTTCAAACGGTGTATATTATAAGCCCCCACGCAAATTGTATTTTTAATACTAATAAGATAATATATGTTAACACTTTTCTTTTTTTAAAAATTTCTTAAATAGGTTTTTATTTTTTATGTGAAAATCATTTAATTCTTTTTTGAGGATAAAATTTCGAATTTTTGAGCAGCTTATTATAGAAAAAGATAACAAATTAAATTTATAGGCATTGGTCTTGATTCCTAATTAATTTACACGTAAATATTTCAGGTTAAAAACATCTTATATTTGTTTTATTTTAAAAAAAATTAAGAAGAAGAGAGACAGCTTGCAAGAAAATTTCCTGCATTTTGCATATTGGAGCCTGGCTGTACCAAAATATGTTGCTGGTTACAAACGGAAAAGAGGCCATACCATATTATTAGTTATTACTTAAAATTAGAATAATAAAAATTTTAGTAATTATTTTTATTTAAAAAGGTAATTCATTATCATTTTATATTTGAAAATGGACAGAAAAAAGATTTTACAATATCCAATAAGATATTATATAACTATAACGGAGATTGTGATAAAAACAATTAATTTCTTATTTTATGCATGATAAAAACGATTGATTTATTGCGCTGCAAATTTGATATTTATAATTTTATTTGTATTAAAAAATATTAAATACAGCTATTTAAGTTTGTAATATACCGTTTACTTTTATATATTTTTTACGTCAATCATGTCATCTGTTCTTTTTGTAGATCAAGCAGAATGGTTGTCTTATTGTGTATGTATAATGAATATCCTTTTTTATTTTCTTCAAAAATTCCTCAACTCACCTATTCAGAAATTTCATATTTTTGAATTGGTTGAATTGCTATTCCCAATTTCCCTAATAGAAGAAGCAAATTATTTTAATTTTTGACTTTTTATTACTCAGCAAATTAATGTTGATTAAAAAAAGAAGATTAAAGGGCATTTTATTGAAACTCAAATGGCTATTCAGCTTGACAGTTAAACCACTGTTATTGTCAAGAAATATGGACGAGTCCGATTGACCCATACACAAACTGCAGTCTAACGCTAGTTTCATACTTACATTATTTTGGAAGAGATAGATCCTCTCACACCAGTGTCAAATTTGAAATTTGATACTGATGTCAAAGAATCTTATCTACCTCATTTTGGAATAACGTTTTACATGCGTTTCTTCATTTTTTTTTTCTTACATATAAATTAAAAATATATATATTATAATAATTTGAATTAAATGTAAAACACGCATTTAAGATGTATTTTCATAAGTTACATGTTAAGGAATAAAATATTAAAATTATTAAATAAAAAATATTAGCATTTAATATATATACCAATTTATAAAAATATTTAATGATTTCTTCTTTCGCGAATGAGTTAATGTGAAAAATAAAATGATATTTTTATTTCGTAACGTTTTAGGACATATATTAAAAAAGAAAATTGTTACGAAGAAGTTTCATGTGAAAGAATATTATCTCATTAAACTTTGGGTTATGTTTATCTCATTCAATATTGAGATAAATCAAATTACTACACATATAATAAAGATGGGTCACACCTCTATTTTTTTCTCTTTTCAATTATTTGTGGATCTCTCTTATAATTTTGTGTCACTAACATGAGATAATCTATTTTCATCAATATAAGAAAAATATTTTCCTTAAACTTTTACCAAAAACTTAAAAGTGGGATTTACAAATCGAGGGAGATATACTTATCACTATTTTTTCTTATCACTAAATCTTAACCGTTGATTTGCGTCAATCTAACGGTTATCATTTATTGGATCACACTTATTAGTTAATTAGGAGTAATTAATAAATGTGACGTAATAAATTATAAACGTTAGATTAGCAGAAATCAATGATTAAAAATTGGTGGTAAAAAGTGATAAAAAAAGTAGTAAGTACAATTTATTCTTTACAAATAACCTATTAATAAAATATTACTGCCAAAAATTAGATTTAGGACTTTCTATTTTAAAGTTTAATGTTTCTGTTTTTGCTGCAGAAAACAAAATTTTACCACATTCACATACAAGTAATTGAATCTCACTACTCTTTTTCTTTCTTTTCTTTACAATGAGATCTACTCATTTTTATGTGAGTGTGACAGAAAAAATTCTGCAATAAAAACAAAAATATTTTTTCCTTATGGCACATAGAGATGGCAAAACGGGCTCAGCCAGCCGGGGCGGGCTGAGTTTTTCAAACCCGCCACCTGCCAAGCTCGCCAAGCTGCCCAGGCTGGATTTTTTAAAAAAAAAAAAAAAAATTACTGTAAAATGTCATGGGCTTGGTGGGCAACTCGCTTCGCCCGCCCAAACGAGGTGGGGCGGGACGGACTGAGTTTTCTTGCCCACTTTCAAAGGCGGGACGGGACAACCCAATTTTTGACGAGCTTATGGCGGGCTGGCGCGAGGTTGGACGGATAGCCCGCTTTGCCATCTCTAATGGCACATTTGGTTCCTAGATTATTTTTATAGGAGAATCATATAGATTGGGGGGTGGGGGGTCACACTTTTTTTTATAACCGATCGTAATTATCTTTTTGGGACAAATAAGATCCCATGGTATTTATAAAGATTCGACTCTTTAAACTGTTTAGGGGACTAATCCGAAATTTGGACCATAGTTTGGGATTATGATATTTTTGCCTCTCAAATATGGCATTTAGTGGGACTCAAATTGTAATTCTTGTCCTCACTTTGGTCGGTGCTACTTCAACCAACTCAGCTGCCTCGCATGGATTATCTCACGCTTTCTCTCTCTAAAGTAACCAAGCCATCAAGTAAATAAAGGATCTTAATGGAGATCTGAACCCAACCAGATTTAATGGATTGGTTTGCAAATTAAATTAGTTTTTCATTTTTTTAAACCAGTTTTTTTTTAAACTGATTTGAAACCGATTTATGGTTTAAAATTGGTATTGAATTAAAATTGGTTTATGGTTCAAAATTTATTTTATAATTGATTTAAAATTTAAGTTTAGTTTTCTAACTGATTATGAAATAGCTTTAAATCAAAATCAATTTCATCTCTTATGACAAATTTAAGTTTTTATGTGAAAATCATATATTTTGAGAAGGCCCACTAAATTACTAATCTGTATAAATAATATAAAATGAAAGAGAAAAAAAGTCATAAGTAAATATATCTAAAAAGTAATAATTTTAATATTCATAAGTAAAATATTCAGGAAAATATTTACTCCATTTATTGCTCAAAATATATATAATGTTAATATTCAAAGTCATCCTCATTTATTTAGCGAATAATATTATTTTACATATTTATATCTATTTTAATATTAAAATTATAAATGTTATTATATCCAAAGTCATAAATATAATGTAACGTTTATAATTTTAATATTGAAAAATAATAAAATATCTTACTATACTCAGGAAGACATCTCCATTTTAAATAAAGTGTATATTCTTGGTTCAAAGAATTTCTTTGTGGCTTGATATTCACCTTCTATAGATGTTGTATTTTATTTACCATGTTATCTTTTTACTATAAAAGTCGGTGGGTGACATGGTTGGGATGCATTCACAATCAAAGGTTTTAATACTTGGAAAAGAGTTTATAGTGAAAAGAATTGTGTTTTTCTAAGTCACATTGGAGATGTTCTTTGTTCATGACATATAATGCACTTATCTCATGTGTAGACTTAGGGTGTGCATGACAACCTTCTCGAAATTAATTTTTTTTTTAATTTTTCTTCCCAAGAAAAGAAATGGATAGAAAACTTGTTTCATAAACTAGTTTATTTTTTTGTTCTCGGGATGAACCGGTTCAACTTTTTGTATTGGGGAACAGAAAAAAGAATCAAAAAATTTCTACTTTTTTGTTCCCGAGCACAAAATGAGAAATATTTATCTCTCTCAATCACTCTCCGCCTCTACCATCATTTTCACCACCACCATTATCCCGACACGGCCACCGCCACCATCGTCGTCGCCGTCGTACTACCAGTGTCGTCGCCAGCAGCACCACCACCACCATGATGATGTCACTGCCACCATCACCACCGCCTCCATCCATCTCTACCACCATACCACTACCATCATCGTCACCGCAACCATCACCACCAGCATCGCAGCCACTGCCGCCTTTGCCATAACCATCACCACCACTACCATCACACCACCATCACCAACCACCACCATCACTATCGCCGCCACCAACTACCACCATCGTCGTCGTAGCCACTGCTGTCACCACCATCACCACGCCATTGCCACCGCCACCACCGCTACCATCATCACCATCGTCGTAACCACTACCATCAACACCACTACTATGTCGTCGCCACCATTGTCGCCACTACCACCACCACCACCATCGTTGCAGCCACTGTCGTCACCACCACCACCATCACCACCACTACCGCCGTCGCCGCCACCACCATTACCGCCACCACTGCCGTGACCACCACCACCATGTCATCACCACTACCTTCACCATGCCACCGCTACCACCACCACCATCGTCGCAGCCATTGCCGTCACCACCACCATCGCCATCATTATCACCACTACCGCCGCAGTCACTGCCGTCATCACCACCATCACTACCATCACCATGCCACCACCGTCGCTGCCGCCACCACCATATAGAAAGGAAAGTGATGATTCGAAATGTTTTTATGTTTAATAGAAATTATTTTTTTATATTATTTGTTGTGTTATCAAACGCAATTCTCATTCTCGAAATAAAAACAGAACATGTTATCAAACATTTTTTTCTCATAAACTGTTTTAAGGCACAGAAATAGAAAAGAATTGTTTATTTTCAGAAACAGTGCCAGAGAACAGAATGGTTGTCTTGCACACCCTTAATGAATCAATCTTGCCATATTGATAAAGTTATGCATGCTCAAAGCTCCCAACAAATTGAAAAAAATAGGCTGCATGTTAAGACTTCAATTGATGTTACTTGTTGGCTTGATTTTCTAGTATGTGCTTTTAGAGGACATGATGAGATTATTAATTTAAGGAATAGTGGTAATTTTATTGAAATAATCAAACTTTTGCCATTTTACATTGAAAAAGTTATAGAAGTTGTTCTAAGGAATGCTCAATTGATAGCCAAGTATACCTCACCTCAAATACAAAAGGAGATTTTATATGTTCTAGCAAACAAAGTGCAAAAATAGATTCGCAAAGATATTGGGGACTCTAAGTTTTGTATTATTGTGTATGGAGCACGTGATGAATCCAAAAGAGAACAAATGGCTCTTGTCTTGAGATTTGTTGACAAAGATGATATCATAAAAGAGAGAATTTTTTTATCTTTATCACGTTCAAAATACATCATCTATGACAATTAAAAATGCTATTAGTGAAATACTCTCACATCATTGTCTTGATATCCATAATATATGTGGCCAAGGATATGATGGTCCTAGTAACATGCGTGGTGAATGGAATTGATTGCAAGCATTATTTCTTAACGAATGTCCTTGTGCTTATTATGTGTATTGTTCTGCTCATCGATTACAATTAACCTTGATTGCTGCCTCTAAGCAATTTTCTTCTATTTTTCAATTCTTTCAGAATTTGAATTTCATCATTAATATTATCATTGCTTCTTCTAAGCGTCATGATCAATTCCAAGCTGCCCAAATTTATGGATTTGAACATTTGCAGGCTATTGGTGAGCTTAAAACTGGTACAAGTTCTAACCAAGTAGGTACACTAAAGAGGGCTAGTGATACTAGATGTGGTTCTCATTTTTATTCTATATGCAGTCTTCAACGAGGGTATAATGAATCGTATTTAGTACTTGAAAAAATTCGTAGTGAAGGCTCAAATTACTCTCAATGGGGAGATGCTACTGCAACTTATAAGATGATCACGTTTTTTTGAGTTTATCTTTAATTTACTTTTGATGAAGGAGATTATGGGCATTACCGAAATTCTTTGTCAAGCATTACAATAAAAATCTCAAGATATTTTGAATATTATACAATTAGTTTCAAGTACAAAAAAACTTAATCAAGAACTGTGAGATGATGGTTAGAAAAGAATATGTGAAAGTGTTGTTAATTTCTCCAAGCTTCATGAAGTAGATGCTTTAGATTTTGATGCTCAATATATTGAAGGTTGTGGCCGTCGACAATATAATCAAATAACTATTGAGCATCACTATCATTTTGATATCTTTAATTCAACCATTGACTTTCAATTACAAAAGTTAGATAAAAGGTTTAACAAGCAAACAATAAAATTTTTAACGCATAGCTCTTCGTTAAATCCAAAAATGGTTTCAAAGCATTTAAAGTTGATGATTTTAAAGTTGATGATATGTGTAGCCTTGCAGAGAAATACTATCCTCTTGATTTTTCTGAGAAAAAGATAATTATTTTGAATAGTCAATTGAAGCATTTCCACAAGGACATCCCAAAACATCTAGAACTTCAAAATTTATCTTCAATTTCTGAGTTGTGTCAAGGATTAGTTAAGACAGGAAAGTCAAATTCATATAATTTGGTTGATAGCTAATTCATCTTATCGTAACACTACTAGTTTCAACAGCAAGAAGTGAACGTGCATTCTCAGCAATGAAAATTGTAAAACAAGGCTTCGAAACAAAATAAATGATGACTTTCTTGCAAGTAATTTGATTATGTATATTGAAAGAGAGATTGTTGAAACTTTTACTACAAATTATATCCTTGAAAATTTGGTCAGTTTGAAAGAGCGTCATTTACAATTTTAGGTATGCAATTTTTTATTATATTTTAAATTATTTATTAAATGTTATTATACATATAATTATTATATCTATTGTATTCATATCCTTAGGACAATTCTTGGTTCATTACTTATTATGCTATGAGAGGAAAGTGAGATTCTTTTATTTGGAATTCTTACCAGAAAGGTTTGTGTCTTTTTATATGTTTGCTTTAATATATAACTATTGACCATTGTTTATTTGAATTTTCAATGTTATGTGACATTATTTAGTAAATAATTTAGATAAGTATGCTAGAATTCCTGGTAAATTTTCTTCCTAATAGATTTGTGTAATTACAATAAACATTTTGTTAATTTGATATGTCAAATTTTTTTGCACTGACTAAAATTAAATCATGGTTCCGCCACTAGTAGAAAGTTCCTATTCGTCTATTTGCGAGGGCTGAAAGCCACTTCATTAGAAATGGTGAAAATAGAATAACTAGATCTTTATAAAGTTAGTGTTCTGCCTCAAATTTGGGTTCATACATTCAAAGGCTAATTATACCTTGTTTACATACCACAAATGGGAAGTCTTTCTAGCCAAGCTTATTTATGTGGATGATTTGGTTCTTGCTGGTAATAATTTAGCAATTTGTTAATCGGTTAAGCAATATCTCAATTATATGTTTAAACTTAAAGACTTGGGTCCATTAAAATTTTTCCATGTGTCTATAAATGACATGAAATTATTTTGGGATTTTTATCAGTCAACGAAAGTATGCCTTGGACATCCTAATGGAACAAATTTATAAACTTTAATTTTTATGAGTCTGGTCTTTTAGGTTGTAAACCTATTTTGACTCTAATGGAACAAAATTATAAACTTGGTATGGCTGCTATTTCAATGTATGATGACCCTGCACGTTATCGTAGACTTATTAGCAAACTAGTATACTTGACAATCACACGACCGGACCTTAGCTACCCAGTATTTATCCAAAATCCACAACAACAATATCTTGACCATGTCACTCGTGTGTTACGATACATCAAGCTCAATCTAGGCCAAGGCCTTTTGATAAGACCCTCTTCACAATTGTCTATTTGTGCTTTCTATGATTTTAACTGGGCTAGTTGCCCTATTACTAGGCTTTCCACCATGAGTTTTGTAAGAACCTGCACCGTTAATTAAGGAAATTAATTAAATAAATGTGAGAATTAGGAAATAATTCCATAATTGACCCTAATAATTATGAGAAGGCTTAAATAGAGATAGGATGTGTTTAATAATGTTGAAAGTTACTTTTCTGACGAAAAGTGCAGATACCGGTTCTGCTACTCTGTATAAATGTGTACCGATGAAGTATCCCGAAAAATTATAACAAATGCGTGAATATTCCTAGAATAGTATGTAGGACTTGTAAAATAAGTTTCAAGTCAAAATAACGAGAATTGGTACCAGAACTGATACTGGCTATGGAAAAGCGCGTACCGGAAAGGTGCTGCGAAAAAATAAATAAAAATATAATAAATCTTAGAAAAATGAGTAGGTTCAGAATTCTAAGTTTGGGATTAAAATGCTAAGCGTAGCTATTAGTGCTAATACTGTGTGTTTAGAACTTAAGTAGCTATATATAGCTAATGGCACATGATCCTAGGGTATTTTCCCTTTGTTTCTACGTGAGTTGGAGCTGCTGACCAGCCTCCTCCTCTGCCTTGCCTTCTTGCCTTTGAGAAAAGCCACCAAGTTTCCATCTTTGCTTGATCCTTCTCTAGCTAATCCTTGGAAACACTTAGTGGAGTGTGTGGTGAGTGTGGGGTCAGCTTTCTGGGTTGTTTCGTCTCTGTTTTGGTTGAGTTTTGAGACTGGGTTCATAAACTTGGTTGAAAGAGCCTTTGTCTTTCCTTGTTGATGCTCCAAGAAGCAATCTTTGTGAAGAAAGGAACCATCTTGAAGCTCATTTTCATGCACTTGGTAGTCAGCCTGTTGGGAGCTGCATAATGCTCCAAGAGCCTTCCTTGTTCTGTTTTGAGAGCCTTGGGTGAGTTCATCAACTTTGTTCATGAGTTTTAATGGGTAAAAGTGGAGTCTTGCCATGTTTAATGAGTTAAACAAGTAACCATCACGTACATGAACCTTTATATGCTTAAAAATGGGTTCTTGGACGTTTAGAAATGTTAAAAACACAACCTTTAATGGATATCTTCGCAAAATGCAGAATCTGCATTCTGTCGCGAAATATTCGGATATTGATATCCGGATATTGGTATCCGGATATGGGGTCTTGAGATATCCGAATTTGGATATCCGGATATGCATATCCAGATATGATATCCGGATATGGCCCCGACAAATATCCGGATATTTTGAGTTTGCGTGAACAGTAACAGAACTGTTCATACAGAACTGAGTTATGGGTCTGTGGACCCTAGATTGATGATGTGGGACTTCTGTAATAACTTATCTAAGTCAGAATCTAAGTGACTAAGGGCTTGTGGCTTTGTGAGAAGCCTTAAGACATGAAACGTAAAAGAGAAGCGTTGTCTTATGTTATATGCTTATGAGCTATGGTTGTTGATATGATTGCTGGTCCAAAACAGATTGTGATTCTGCTGTGTTTGGACGTTGAGCTTGTGTGGAATCTTAGCTTGGATAGCTAGCTTGCAAGGTAAGATTTCGTGTCCTCGGTTTAGCCATTGTACGTTCTAGCATGTCCCATGGGGGATGGTTATATGCATGATGTGTTTTCATGTACTGTTTTATTGAAATGCTATGCAGCTGTTAAGTGCAAAATGCTTATGATATGTATGTGGTGTTTCGCCTAGCCAGGAAGCCATGGGGTGGTCCTGGGGGCGAGTACAGCATGGGCTGGTACTGTGTGGGTAATAGACGTATTCCTGCACTTCTCTGATCAGTAGAATAGTTATAACACACATGACATGATTATCTGCTGCATTGCACTAATTTTGGAACTGATATTGAATTACTCCTTTTAGAACTTATATTGCACATGTAAGTGAGCTTGGGGTGGAAGATCCTTGAGGACCCCTTGTCTTACTGAGATTTCTGTTTAGAGATCTCACCCCACGTTTGGGGCACCATTTCAGGTTCAGGTAATACGGGGTTGAGACCTCTAGCGGCAGGAGGCCGAAGCTTAGCTGATTGCATGCTATTATGATGATTTTGCTGGATGCTGACATTGCTTTATCTTTACTGTTATGTTATTTGATTTGAGACTGTTGTTGGGCGTTGTTGCCTTATTTGGTGAGCATAGGGATTGTCCATGCCACGTTGACTTGACTTTATGTTTTAGTTGTTTCAAGTGGTAATTAACAATGTATCAGGATATTGTCCGAACTACATGTTGTAATTCCGTGACTTAGATACTCACATCTATGTTATGAGGTATTTCAGTTAGTTGTTGGATTGCAATCACATACAGGCGATATTTTGTAATTGGTTTTTAATAATCAACTTGGCTAAGTATAATGACGTCATAATTGAAAGTAAAAAGTTATTCCGCATTTTTAAATTAAGCGTGGCTTAATACGATGACATGTTAACAAACCGGGTTAACATGAGATGTTACAAGCTTCTTCATCTTGCTTGTTGCCGGTCTATGGCTACCACAATGGTTGAACTTGTGTGATAACTATTGCACAAGTGGCACTTCAATACTCAAGAGGGGGGTGAATTGAGTTTTACAAAATCTTTTCGCAAGGTGCCTCCTTTGATATTTTAAAGACTATTTCTTCAATAAAGTGATTTAATGAGGAAAAATATAACTGTGAGATCAAGTGTAGAGATTAACAAAGTAAGCAAGTGAATAGATAAAGACAATCTAAAGATGCAATTTCAATAATAAAGTAAAGAGGTAAAGGTTAGAGAAATTGCAAACTAGATATATCCTGGTTCGGTCACTACCACTGTGACCTACGTCCAGACTGAAGTCGCTCGATCAATTCTTTTCACTAACTATCCAGCTTGAGGGTGCTTGACAAACCTCTACAACCTTTCAAGACTTCGGGCTCTTGATGCCTCACAATTTTTCACTCCAAATTTACTTAGGAATTTGGTAACCTCTTAAGTATAGGGTTCACTTCCCTCTCAAATCAAGAAGTAAGATTGAGGTGATTAGAAGTGGCTAAGTACTCTCAAAGTACAGATTGAACAAATTGAAGAGCTAAGAGATGTATAACTTCAAAGGAAAGATGAGCTCAAGTGTATGCAATGATCAAAGTGAGTAATTAATGAGCAATAAAAGGCTAGCAAGAGTAATAAAGCTTCAATAAATGCTATAGGGTCGTGTACTGTTCATCCCAACTGATGTGGGTATTTATAATGACACCTCCTATGAAAACTAGTCGTTTGTAGCTGTTGCAGTCTATACATATCCCAATATTTATCGGGCACATATCCGGATATTGGATATCCGGATATTCTGGATTCCATATCCGGATATTGGATATCCGGATACTCTGTATTCCATATCCGGATATTGGATATCCGGATATTCAAAGTGGAATATCCGGATATTTCATAGCAGCAACCTTTTTTGTACAATTTTTGAGTTTCTACTCTTTCCAAATGATCTTTATGACTTGTAATGCATTGTTATTGGTTATGGAGATTATCTAGAAAACTTTGTATCACATAGGTGCTGCTTCAAAACCAATATTGTACATATGAGATCATTTGTCTTGACTTTTTTTTTAAGGATGCATGCTTTTGAAATATATGAGTGATGAATGACCTTGAGCTCATGCAATGCTTTGTATCTATACATCTTTACACATTTTTCCTAAGTCCTAAATAAATATACCATTTGAGATTTTAGACTTGGATTGATACTTGAGACTTGGTGCATGCTTTCACGTTTGCTTTTTGGATATTGCTTTGACTTTGAATCATTCCTCTTTGTTGTCATCAAAACTATGTTGACGTGGAATTATCAAGTGTATGTTGTATCCACATCATCACTTTGATTCATCAATCTCCCCCTTTTTGTTGATGACAAACTTTAAATTGAGAAAAAGAGTTAGTGTTGCATAAATTCATTCAATTGAAATATAATAGTCCCCCTTAGTTCATGGTATAGGTTATTTCAATTATTAATTTTCAATGTCTCCCCCTATTTACCTTGCAATTTGACTAATTGAATTATTTCGCAATTTAGTAGATCTTTCTCCCCCTTTGGCAATATCAAAAAGAAACAATCCAATAGTGAAACGAGTATGCAAGTAAGAAGATAGTGTAATGAAATGTCAAATAAAATACGATGCATATCATTAAGCAAAAAGCAGTACATACATCAAGTAGATAGGCTTTGTACTCAAAACATAATAGCAGTCAAAAGGAGTACAAGCGTCCAAAAAAAGTAAAAAAATCATAGTCTAGCTAGGAAACAAAAGAGCAATAAGCAATCCTAGACTAAGAGTCGTCGTCAGCACTGGAAGTGTCCGCATCTGAAGCAGTGGCCTCATCATCCTCATCTCCCTCAGCAGGATCATCACGAGAGCCACCAGTATCACGGTCAGGAGAGTGAAGGAAAAGGGAGGTCTCGATGCGAGTGAGACGAGAAGAGACATCCGTACGGAAATGGTACCAGTCCTCACAGAAACTAATATGAGCAGCTTCTTGCTGCTGAAGGTAAAGCATGATGTCGTGAGAAGTGTAGCCTCGAGACGCGGTGTGTGGAGGAGGCAGTGGAGGAAGGCGAGTCGCAGCAGTAGAAGGTGGATCGACTGTCCTATCAGCAGCATGCAGAGTGGGCAAGTCCTCCTCCATATCATCAGCAGAGGCTTCATCATCCCATTGCCACCGGCCATGGGAATGGATGATGTGTGCCTTTATAAGTAAATTCTGTCCGAAGCAGTGGTGACCCATCATCGGCTTCTTCTTCGCTTCTCCATCCATTGGTACACCCTTCATTTCCATGATGCGCTGAATAAGCATGGGGTATGGCAAATGAGTAGTGGAGCCATGGGAAGCCTCTCGCATCTGAGAGCAGATGGTGTGGCGCCAGTCTATGGGGAGCTGATTACCGATAGCCCACATAGCAAATAGATCATTCTCCTGAACAATGGCATGATTAGAATGTCTGGGGAGAATGATGTGTGAAAGCACATACAAGAGAATGCGGGCGGAGATGGTCAGCTTCTTGGCGCCTATTCGGACCAGATTGGTCCGTGCAGTCCTAGGGCGAAGAACAGAGATCATGAAAGCTGCACGATCGTAAGACTGAAAGTCTGAAAAATGAATGCCATCAAAAGTGATTGGTTCAGCAATAGTCACCACTTCTTCATCATCCCACTGATAAGTATAACTAATAAGCGCTTCCCAATCATCTGGGGAGACGATAATGTCAACTCCCTTGACGCGAGACCGCAGCGTGCCATGAGAGTAGTCGAGGTTCTTGTAGAAAGCTCTAACAAGCACCTCCGAGTAAGAGAATCGAAGCGCAGCAAACTCGCGTAGGTTGATGGCGTCGAGAATCTGACATATATCAAAGCCCTGAGCAGTGAAAAATTCGACGTCCAAGTACTTCGGCTCCAAAATGGGTCGAGTAGAGAAGCGCTCAATAAATGTACGTATCTCTTCGGAATTTCCATCGAAGAGATACCCGAAGCCAGAACGATCAGTATCGGCAGCAGCGGGGGCAGATGAAGAGGCATTGGTGTCATTTCTCGTCTTGAAGCGGCGCTCACGGTTAGCCATGGCTGGGATGAAGCAAGAAACAACCCGAATTAGGCCGAGAGAGAACGAAATAAATAATAATATATATAAACTCTCTTTTCCAAATGAGAAGCACAGACTTTGAATGAAAGAAACAACACAGACTGCAAAGAGAACAAAACAAATGATGGAAAAGATGGGGAAACCAAAACCTGATTTGGACGAACGATTGGAAACAGCACGCGCACAGAGAGAAGCTTGGATGATGATGCAAGGAGAATATGGAAGGAGCTTGCGAATGGATCTTTGAGAGAGAGCCGCGGAGAGGATGGAGGATATGGTTTGGGCAGAGAGGGCTGAGGCAGGGAAAGAAAGGAGACGACGATACAGAAATGAAAGGGGGAAAGAAAAAAAAAGCGAACGGTCACTGAGTGAAAAAACCTCCAGTGCGACAAATATCCGGATATTTGGTTCATGATATCCGGATATTGAATATCCGGATATTTGGTTCATGATATCCGGATACTGGATATCCGGATATTCATTTTTATATATCCGGATATTTCCAGACAGATGCGAAAAAGACCAGAAAGTATACTCTTATTCCAACAAAACATGACATATGGCATACAAAACATAGCAAGGAAGTAAGAGGCACATAAAATAACTTTTTAGGATAAATCATTTCAAGTTCAAGGAAGATATAGAAGCCAAGGAACAATCCATATAAGTTCACAAATATGATGGATTAATCAAACCAATTTCTCTTCGCAAATTGTAAAACACTTCTTTTGGGAGAGGTTTGGTAAAAATGTCGGCCAATTGTTTTGAAGATTCTACAAATTCTAAAATACAATCACCGTTTCGCACATGATCTCGAATAAAATGATGCCTAATATCAATATGTTTAGTCCGTGAGTGCATAATGGGATTTTTGGTGATATTGATGGCACTAGTGTTATCACACCTAATGGGGATGTGATCAAGATCAACCCCAAAGTCCTTTAGTTGTTGTTTCATCCATATGATTTGTGCACAACAACTATCGGCCGCCACATATTCCGCTTCGGCCGTGGACAATGCCACACTATTTTGTTTCTTGCTATGCCAAGAGACTAGGGAGCAACCAAGAAAGTGGCAAGTGCCACTAGTGCTTTTCCTATCCAATTTGCAACCCGCAAAATCGGAATCGGAATAACCTATTAGTTCACATGATGCACCTTTAGGGTACCATAATCCCATGTGTGAAGTGCCTACAATATATGTCATGATTCGTTTTACGGCACTTAAGTGTGATTCCTTAGGATTAGCTTGAAATCTAACACACATGCACACACAAAACATAATATCAGGCCTACTTGCGGTTAATTATAGGAGTGAGCTAATCATACCTCGATATTTAGTAATTTCTATGGATTTACCTCATTCTTCCTTGTCTAAAGAACAAGATGTACCCATGGGAGTATCAATGGCCTTGGAGTTGTCCGTTCCAAATTTTTTGAGTAACTCCTTGCAATATTTAGCTTGATTAATGAATATTCCATCCTTGTGTTGCTTTATTTGGAGACCAAGAAAGAAGTTTAGCTCTCCCATCATAGACATTTCGAATTCGCTTTGCATGAGATTAGCAAACTCTTCACAAAGATTAAGGTTAGTGGCACCAAAGATAATATCATCAACATAAATTTGTGCAAATAATAGATGATCATCTTTCTTCTTTATAAAAAGAGTTGTGTCCACTTTTCCTCTTGAAAAACCTTTTTCTAAAAGAAATTTGCTTAATCTTTCATACCATGCTCTTGGAGCTTGCTTTAAACCATATAAGGCCTTTTTAAGTTTAAAGACATGGTTAGGTAAATCATGATCTTCAAAACCAGGAGGTTGATCAGCATATACTTCTTCTTGAATATATCCATTTAAAAAGGAACTTTTAACATCCATTTGAAAGAGTTTAAAATCCATTAAGCATGCAAATGCAAGTAGCAATCTAATAGCCTCTAGTATAGCAACGGGAGCATAAGTTTCATCATAATCAATACCTTCCTCTTGATTATATCCTTTAGCAACAAGTCTAGCTTTGTTTCTAGTTATTATGCCATTTTCATCAAGCTTGTTCCTAAAGACCCATTTGGTTCCAATTATTTGATAATCATTTGGTTTTGGCACGAGTTCCCAAACTTGATTTCTTTCAAATTGATTTAGTTCTTCTTGCATTGCCAAGAACCAATGTTCATCAATAATTGCTTCATTTATGGTCTTAGGTTCAATTTGAGAAACAAAAGCTAAGTGATTACAAATGTTTCTAATTGAGTTTCTAGTAGTTACCCCTTTGGATATATCACCTATTACCGCATCAATGGGGTGTCCTCTAGCTACTCTCCAATCTTGTGGTAGATTATTTCCATCATTGGTTTGTTGACTTGGTGTTTCTTCATTGTTTGCTTCTTTTTCTTTTTGCCTTTTGTCTTCCTCTTTGTCATTCAAGTTTATGTTTTCCATGCTTTCTATAACCTCATCATCACAAGGTTCCTTTCTAGGCAAGGCATTGTTAGTCTCATTAAATACAACATGAATAGACTCTTCAATGACCATTGTTCTTTTGTTATAAATTCTATAAGCTCTACTTGTAAGTGAATATCCTAGAAATATGCCTTCATCGGCTTTAGAGTCAAACTTGCCAAGATTTTCTTTTCCATTATTTAAGACAAAACATTTGCAACCAAAGACATGAAAATATGAAATATTGGGTTTTCTTCCTCGGTAAAGATCATAGGGAGTTTTCTTCAAAATAGGTCTAATTAAAGCACGGTTCATAATATAACATGTGGTGCCGACGGCTTCCGCCCAAAAATATTTTGGAAGATTATTTTCATTTAACATTGTTCTAGCAAGTTCTTCCAATACACGATTTTTGCTTTCTATAACTCCATTTTGTTGTGGAGTTCTAGGAGCGGAAAAATTATGTTCAATACCGTTTTCTTCACAAAACATTTCAAATTCTCCACCATGATCGGTTCTAATTGAAACAATATTTGAAGATTGTTCATTTTGAATAAGCTTGGCAAGTCTCTTGAATGATTTAAAAGCATCGCTTTTATATGTAAGAAATAAAGCCCAAGTATAGCGAGAATAATCATCCACAATGACCAAAGCATAGTAATTGCCACCAAAGCTCATGGTTCTAGTTGGTCCAAAAAGATCCATATGTAAAAGTTGTAAAGGCTTTGTGGTAGAAACAATATTTTTTGATTTAAAAGAAGCCTTTACTTGTTTTCCCATTTGACAAGCATCACAAACTTTATCTTTTTTAAATTTGAGCTTTGGTAACCCAATTACTAAGTCTAAGGATATCAATTTGCTTAATTGACCCATGCCAAGGTGTGCTATTCTTCTATGTCATAACCAAGAGTCATCTTCCTTACTAATCAAACATTTATCGTCATTTGAAGGCATACCATCTAAGTCTATTATATAAATGTTATCCACTCTATGACCAATAAACTTAACTTGCCCATCAATTAGACTCTCAATTTTACAAGAGGTTGAGTCAAAAATAATTTTATAATTTTTATCACATAATTGACTAATGCTAAGTAAGTTATGTCTAAGGCCCTCAACAAGTAAAACATTTTCTATAGAGACGGAGGAGGAATTACCAACTTTTCCAATACCAAGAATCTTTCCTTTGTTGTTATCTCCATAGGAAACATGTCCATGTTCTTTCTTAGTGAATGATTGGAACTTAGTTACATCTCCCGTCATGTGACTTGAGCAACCACTATCCAAGTACCACTTGGAGCTTTTAGCCTTCAAACAAACCTCGGTTTCGGATTCATTTTTGTCCTCATTTGCCATTAGACATATATGTTGAGTTCCTTTACTTGATTTTTCCGGTGGTCTTCCATCTTGCATGAAGCATAGATTTGCTTCTTCCTTGGAGTCATCATCAGAAGAACTAGATTCATCATCCCAAGCAAGATAAGCCTTCTTGAAGTTCCTTCTATCCTTGCCTTGCTTCTTTTCATATTTGTCTTTCTTTTGAATATTTGGACAATCTGATTTGTAGTGACCGATTTTTCCACATTCAAAGCAAGTGATGGTGAGTTGTGAGGATCCTTCATCTTTAGATCTTCTTCTAGGAGGAAATGACGATCTCTTTATGAAATTCTTCTTAAGGAATTTTTCATACTTCTTTACGAAGAGACTCATCTCATCCTCATCAAGCCCATTTTCGGAATCTCCATCTTCTTTTTCCTCATCCTTCTTTTTGCTTGGTGTTGAGGCTTTCAAGGCAATTCCCTTACTTTTCTTGATGGCTTGTTCCTTCAAGGTTATTCTAGATAGCTCCATTTCATACTCTTGGAGCTTGCCGAACAAGGTTGCAAGATCCATAGTTTTCAAATCTTTTGATTCCATAATAGCCGTCAACTTGGGTTGCCATTCCCTATTATGCACACTTCTCATCACCTTAGAAATCAACTCAAGGTTAGTAAAAGATTTATCTAAAGCATTTAGATGAGTGACAAGGTGTGTGAATCTTTTTTGCATACTTTGAATACTTTTGTTTTCATGAATCTCAAACATTTCAAATTCTCTAGTGAGTGCATTCAATTTTGTAAATTTAACATCACTAGTTCCTTCATGGGTTATTTGAAGAATATCCCACATTTCCTTAGCATTCTTACAATTTGAAACACGAAAGTATTCATCACGACCTAAGGCATTTGTGATCAAGTTTTGAGCTTTAGCATTCCAATTTCCTTTCTTAATTTCATCTTCGGTGTAATTATCTATATTTTTAGGAATATCTTCATCTTTCTCATTTTTTTATAGTAGGTGGTGTATACCCTTTTTCAACCACACTCCATACTCTTGAATCATTAGATTGAAGAAATATTTTCATTCGACTCTTCCAATAGGAATAATCGACGCTTCAAGAGGGGGGGTGAATTGAGTTTTACAAAATCTTTTCGCAAGGTGCCTCCTTTGATATTTTAAAAACTATTTCTTCAATAAAGTGATTTAATGAGGAA